>NC_041388.1:5033233-5035589 GCF_002162155.2 Triticum dicoccoides | reverse complement strand
TCAGGAAACCATGACTATCTTTTGATCAACGAGCTAGTCAACTAGAGGCTCACTAGGGACATGTTGTGGTCTATGTATTCACACATGTATTACGATTTCCGGATAACAAAATTATAGCATGAACAATAGACAATTATCATGAACAAAGAAATATAATAATAACCATTTTATTATTGCCTCTAGGGCATATTTCCAACAGTCTCCCACTTGCACTAGAGTCAATAATCTAGTTACATTGTGATGAATCGAACACCCATAGAGTTCTGGTGTTATCATGGTTTGCTCTAGGGAGAGGTTTAGTCGACGGATCTGCTACATTCAGGTCCGTATGTACTTTACAAATATCTATGTCTCCATTTTGAACACTTTCACGAATGGAGTTGAAGCGACGATTGATATGTCTGGTCTTCCTGTGAAACCTGGGCTCCTTGGCAAGGGCAATAGCTCCAGGGTTGTCACAGAAGAGAGTCATCGGGCCCGACACATTGGGAATGACTCCTAGGTCGGTAATGAACTCCTTCACCCAGATTGCTTCTTGTGCTGCCTCCGAGGCTGCCATGCACTCCGCTTCACATGTAGATCCCGCCACAACGCTTTGCTTGCAACTGCACCAGCTTACTGCCCCACCATTCAAAATATACATGTATCCAGTTTGTGACTTAGAGTCATCCAGATCTGTGTCGAAGCTAGCATCGACGTAACCCTTTACAACGAGCTCTTCGTCACCTCCATAAACGAGAAACATATCCTTAGTCCTCTTCAGATACTTCAGGATATTCTTGACCGCTGTCCAGTTATCCATGTCGGGATTACTTTGGTACCTTCCTACCAAACTTACGGCAAGGTTTACATCAGGTCTGGTACACAGCATAGCATACATGATAGACCCTATGGCCGAGGCATAGGGGACGACACTCATCTTTTCTCTATCTTCTGCCGTGGTCGGGCATTGAGCCGTGCTCAATCTCATACCTTGCAACACAGGCAAGAACCCCTTCTTTGACTGGTCCATATTGAACTTCTTCAATATCTTGTCAAGGTACGTACTCTGTGAAAGACCAATGAGGCGTCTCGATCTATCTCTATAGATCTTGATGCCTAATATATATGCAGCTTCTCCAAGGTCCTTCATTGAAAAACACTTGTTCAAGTAGGCCTTTATGCTTTACAAGAATTCTATATCATTTCCCATCAACAGTATCTCATCCACATACAATATGAGAAATGCTACAGAGCTCACACTCACTTTCTTGTAAATACAGGCTTCTCCATAAGTCTGCGTAAACCCAAACGCTTTGATCATCTCATCAAAACGAATGTTCCAACTCCGAGATGCTTGCACCAGCCCATAGATCGAGCGTTGGAGCTTGCACACCTTGTCAGCATTCTTAGGATCGACAAAACCTTCCGGCCGTATCATATACAATTCTTCCTTAAGTAAACCATTAAGGAATGTCGTTTTGACGTCCATTTGCCATATCTCATAATCATAGAATGCGGGAATTGCTAACATGATTCGGACGGACTTCAGCTTCGCTACGGGTGAGAAAGTCTCATCGTAGTCAACCCCTTGAACTTGTCGATAACCCTTAGCGACAAGCCGAGCTTTATAGATGGTTACATTACCATCCGCGTCTGTCTTCTTCTTAAAGATCCATTTATTTTCTATGGCTCGCCGATCATCGGGCAAGTCAGTCAAAATCCATACTTCATTTTCATACATGGATCCTATCTCGGATTTCATGACTTCCAGCCATTTGTCGGAATCTGGGCCCGCCATCGCTTCTTCATAGTTCGAAGGTTCACCGTTGTCTAACAACATGATTTCCAAGACAGCGTTGCCGTACCACTCTGGTGCGGAACGTGTCCTTGTGGACCTACGAAGTTTAGTAGCAACTTGATCTGAAGTTTCATGATCATCATCATTAACTTCCTCTCTAGTCGGTGCAGGAACCTCAGGAATATTTTCTTGAGCTGCGCCACTTACCGGTTCAAGAGGTAATACTTCATCGAGTTCTACTTTCCTCCCACTTACTTCCTTCGAGAGAAACTCTTTCTCTAGAAAGGATCCATTCTTGGCAACAAAGATCTTGCCTTCGGATCTGAGGTAGAAGGTATACCCAATAGTTTCTTTAGGGTATCCTATGAAGACGCATTTTTCCGACCTGGGTTCGAGCTTTTCAGGTTGAAGTTTCTTGACATAAGTATCGCATCTCCAAACTTTTAGAAACGGCAGCTTAGGTTTCTTCCCAAACCATAATTCATACGGTGTCGTCTCAATGGATTTCGACGGAGCCCTATTTAAAGTGAATGCGGCAGTCTCTAAAGCATAGCCCCAAAATGACAGCGGTAGATC
>NC_041388.1:4525717-4534762 GCF_002162155.2 Triticum dicoccoides | reverse complement strand
TATATTTCCATCTTTAAACTTATCATAATAATTAGCTATCAATGTGAGTTAGGAAAAAATGACTTCTAAACAAGTATTACTATTTAGTATAAATATTGATATTTATTTGGCTCGCACCGGGCCTCAATATTTGTTGGAACGTCTAGTTTTTGGACTAGTTGAAGCTTCTGAGGATGTGCACAGGTGCCCATCCTGCCAAGAAGCTGGTATGAGCTCAACGTATGAAGAAGCTGAAAGTGGTTGGCCTCGGCCTGATTAGAGGCAATTGAATCCAACGAACAGATCGAATGTAACATCTGCACATGAACAAACCAAATCAGATTAATTATTCTTACAGAAGGCAAAAACGCCTTATAAAAAGCAGCAGACTTTTAGAACATACACAAAGGCGAGTAGCGGATGCATGGACCCTTGATGTGATGCAGATATGACGTCTTAGCAGTGGCGCGGGAGAGGGAGACAACTTCTTTAAGAGATCCAGTGCATCGGGGAGGACGTTGAAAACTTCAATGGCGGGATCGGAGTGGTTTGCCGAGAGCAGGGCCTTGGCGACCAACAGGTAGCCCTCGACGAGGGATGTGGTCCGAAAACATATTTTAGAGCACCTGTATCCAGGCCCGTCTTATCTAGCCATCCATTTTTCACATCAAGATCCGTGCAAATACATTTCTATTTTTTGTTCTCATAAAACATGTTTTCAGGTTCTAACCTTCGCGGAACAGTATAGCTTTCTAATTAGAATTTAGAATAAATATTTTAGATTTTTTCGTCCAACATAAATATACAAAATATATTTTGTTTGGTTAAAAAAATATTTTTAGTATTTATGTTGGATGAAAAATTCTGAAAGTTTTATCCCACATTCTAGTTAGTAAGTTTTGCAGCATTGCAAAGTTTAAAGTTTAAGACATGTTCTATATGAAAGAAACGAAAAAGAGAAAATTTGATATACAAAGTTAGTTGTCTCGCACATATCTTAAAGCAATATTAGAGAGCCAAGATAGCAGGGCCTGGTGCAGGTGCTCTAAAAATCTGCGTCCGGATTTGGTCCCATGGTAAGATGCAGACGCGAGGGGCTTGGACTGGGTGAGAAGCTCAACGGTGACGGAGTGATGGCCCGTTTGGTACATAGCGTGCGACCGCCCGAGGTTCAGATAGAGCAAGACAGACCGCTCCTCCTATGTGGCGGTGGCGGAGACCAGCGGCGTGGCCTTATCGAAGTAGTTGGTGGCGAGGTCGACGTGGCCGAGGTCAAGCCACTCCTGGCCGGTGCAATTGAAGAGGCAGGCGGTCTGCGCGGCGGTCTTGGGGGTCCCTGGAGGGCGCCGGCAATGGGTAGGATCTCCGGTGCCGCCTGCCTGATCTCCGCCTCCGCGGCGCGGTCGGAGGGGATGTTGGAGTTGGCGCGGTGGACGACGGCATTCCAGAGGCGGATGACGAGCTCCGATACTTGGAGCCTCTAGGCGTCGATGAGGTCAGCGACGACGCGGCGGATGTTGGCGAGGAGATTCTCCAGAAAGGAGACGGAGGTGCCGCGTAGGTGCGATCAGTGGGATGTAAAAGAAGAGATACACTACCAGCTTAGCGAGCTCCTAAGCTAGCCTGTCAGGCTGATCACTATCTTTCATGGCACATCCTTGAAGGGGTGCTCAATGCATTTGGCTCCGGTGATCCTCCATTGCTTCATGTCCCGTCGGCAGGCTTCAGTGCGTTGTTGACGCTTGGGGTCTTTCCCCTGAAGGTGCACGCATTGCGCTCGATCCAAATGTGCCAGATGACAATTCGTCTCAAAATAAATGTATCAATTTTGTACTAGTTTTAGTGTAAAGTTATACTAAGTTTTAGACACTTATTTTGGAAGAGAGTGAGTATGAAAAAAATAAACTGACATTATGGCTTTCTTCTAAAAAAAAGGAAAATATTCAGGCGTAGAACAGGAATACCCGTCTGGACTGAATCCATCAACGCTCGCTCGGTTGTCGTCGCAGCACCTAAGGAGAGAACGAAGCTGAGAAGAGCAACAACTATGTCATCCACACACAATTGTAGAGAGAAACCGCTCGTTGATGTCGCCGCAGTAGACCGGATATGAGAGAAGATCGGCGGAGGTCACAACTGGAAACCGACAACCTGCACTCAAGACAAGGCTGAACATTTTTTTTATGCATGTAGAATGTTTTCTAAATACGCGATGTACATTTTGTTGATGTGTGTACGATGTTTTTTAAATACACTAACATTTTTATAGTACATTGTAAATATTTTTTAAATACACGTTGAGCATCTTTTTAATGGTATGAAATGTATTTTTAAAATTACACAAACAATTTATGAACATTTTCTAACTAATGTAATGAACTTTTTTTTTGAAACATGTGGGCATTTCTTTGAATGGTACAAACCTTTATATATATAGGCGAGATTGTGACGAGGAGGCTGCGCTTTGCGCTGAGTGGGGGCCTGGGAGGGCCAAGCGGGCCCGACCCTGTTGGCCAAAGCAGACGCGTCCTGTTCACGGGTTGATCATAGGGGAGAAAAGGATGTACGTACGCCAAGGATGCAGACACACCCTTCTGCCACCCCATTCAAACTTTCATCTCAGAAAATTCACGCGCGCCTCTACGAGACAGCAAGTGTGTGATCCGCTCGGCGGACCCCAGTGTTGAAAACAGGCATTTTTAGCCTGGTATCTTTTAATTTTACCTTAGGCCTATCATAGATTTGATCCATTCATTTCATACTAATTGGTGTGCACACAGAAAAATACTGGTGACTTCAACCTAAATTCATCTATACCTTCATTGATCTCGACGATTGGTATACGATATCGGTTCTATAAGCAAGGGTTACCATGCTTTGGAGTTAACTTCAACGGGTCCATCTTTGATTTTTTGGCGGTTCCCGAACCACGGTCATCGGTTCCCCCGGCCCTAAATCCATCGGCTCCATCCTTGATGTCGACGGTTCCGCCTAAGATAGTTATTTTTTGGCGCTCCATCCTCTGCGGTTCTTCATAAGATATTTCCTCGGTTCCGAGTGTGTAATATATGATATCGGTTCCATGAGCAAGGGTTACCGGTGCTTCGAAGTTAACTTCAACGGGCCCATCTTTGATTTTCGGCGGTTCCCGAACCACGGTCGCCGGTTCCCCGACCCTAAATCCATCGGCTCCATGTTCACCTCGTCCATGCACTTGTCTCCAGCTTGGTAAACTTTTCTTTGCAGTAAATAGCTTTGTAAACTTTTATGTTTGCCATTACATTCACTGTAACTTTGCAGAACTTTGAAAATAGACATATTGGTATTTTGACTAGTGATTGACTACCTAGCGCGCCCAATTGCCCTGAATGTGAACCTGGTTGCCCCCACCAAGCATAAAATATTGGATGGCATAAACATTGATATTTGTATTTTAACTTTCTCATCCCGTGCATCATCGTTCGCCCCTTGTTCGGCGTTGCGGCAAGATGCCTCGTTAGCATTGTGGCAGGTTGCCAGGTTGCCTCGTCGCCGACACATTCCAGTGGCTGCTACTGCTGGGATGGACTGCTTCTCTTAGAATACTTGAACACACACCTACACCCTCGTTATCCTGCCGCCGCTGCTGCCTGGGACGAGATTGTGCATTGACCACTGTCATCACCCACTAAATTCATGCTGCCCACATAAATAGTTTGATTACGTACGTCTTTGATTCCGTGCGCTAGCCGAAATCCTCAAGTCAAACAACGCAGTAGTTTTGGAGACCGACGACAACCACCGCGTTTACCACGTTTAATTTGGGGAGAAAGTCCGCGTCTACCATGTTCAAAGAAGAAAATCGTATCGGATCAAGCTAATTAGTGGGATCAAGTCGATCAGTCACCAAGTTTCTTTTCTTGTCTTGCATTCGATTTGAGTTGAATTGATTCGTCATTAGTTTTCACGCGCGCGTATGCAAGAGAAAAAAGGTCGATCAAGTTCGGCAGGCATGCAAACGCCCCAAGTACTTCTTTTCCGCGCGATCGTTCCTCCGCCCGTCATGTCTCGTCTCCAAAAACAAACTCATTTCATCACCCAGTGTGCATAATACATTATTCTTCACCCGAGCTAATATTACAATCGCTTCATAAATAAATTATGTTTGGAATACAAATAGTTATATTCATATTGATTCACTACGTAAAATTTTGTATAGGAAAATAAAAAAATAGGTTATAAATACAGAAATATCGCATTTTATGTATGTTTTACACTATGTTTTTACGTTCATAATTTTAGGTAACATAAAATATTTTTACGACGAGTACATATTTTCTTACGTTCTCTTTTTATGTATGAAATAAGAAAAAAATTATGAAACTTAAAAATACAGTGCATTGACGTTAAGATAGAGAGGGGATGAAGAATAACTATTCCTCACCCAGGATGACGAATAGCGCGACCCTATATATATATATATATATATATATATATATATATATATATATATATATACAAGTAGTGGTAGTTACCACCTAGCTAATTCCTTTCCACGTGTCCCATCGTACCACCGAACCAAATGGGTTAGTGGATACTAAAAAGATCCAATAACGTGCAACAGGTAGATGTGTTAGTTAGGCAATGTGTCTCTCCGTTCAACAACCTGCTAGCTAATTGGTCGGTCCGTTGAATGGATAAGTGCTCGCTGTGAGCGTGTTCCTTGAGTTTTTTTTTAGAATCTTCCTTGGGAATAATTAATTAGTATGCGCATGGAGTATGGTGAAATTCCCTGCAAAAAAAAAGAGTATGGTGAAATACTTCTGGGTAAATTATGGAGTATATACTTTTTTTTTCGAAACGGAGGCATAAGCTTTGCCTCATCCATTAATTAAGAAGGAGAATAGAGTTTGTTTGTTACACCACACATATTACATGAGGTCCATTACTCTCCCGGCATTATGCTACCCAATTTGTGTGCACCCGCAGTAACCCAAAGTCTAGCTTCTCTTTAGATGGTGTCAAAGATGACCGGCGCAGGTGTTGACTTGTGCCTGAAAGTATATACCTTTAAGTATAGAGTATATATAGCTTGGAGTATGTAGTATATTCCCGCAAAGAAAAGGAGTATGTAGTATATATCACCCGCAAAAAAAGAGTATGTAGTATATATAAATATGATAAGAGCATGCTGGCTCTAATTTTTTGTTCGGGCAATATGACGGTAATTTTCTGCACCCGATGAAAGAGTATGTTTACTTCGAAGGATGTAGTATATAGACAGATTTTAGCATTTACGTAATCTCATTGCCAATAAACATTAAAGTATGAAATTTTGTAAAGATTATGACATAAATATGTCCGTAGCATCTGCATTTGAAAACAATGTCCATAGCATGCGTGTTCAGTACCATGCACAAAAAGTAGTATGTATACTCCAAATTCCAAAAGGTGGTATACGTGTAGTAGTTATAGTATGGAGTATAATTTGAGATGGAGTATATGTCATATAATTTTTTAAACAGGAGTGTGTGTCACTACTTAAGTCGAGGCACGTATAAAGTAACATATTTTCAGCAAGGGAGTATGGAGTTTACATACTTCAACTTGAAAGGAGTATGTAGTTTATATGCTTCTGCTTGAAAGGAGAATGGAGAATGCCATGCATACAACAGAGTATGTTTATACAAAAAGAAAAATAAGTACTTTTATACAACCAATGAGCCATAGTATATGATTTACATATATTTGCTGCATGCGTGATGTCATGCATCCATCACAAGGACCTAACACGATTGTGCCACATCCATGCGTGAACCATGTTCTCATACGTACGTTGTTGTTGCCGCCGACGCGCCGGGGCAGTCATCTGTCGGCGATGTACTTCGATACATATGTTGTATTTGGCCACGTTGCGCCAGAGCACGTATCGGTCGCGTGCATCAGCCACAGTTCATCGTTGTCTCCGCTGCAGCACTGGAGCAGTTACGTGGTTGTCGATCGTTGCCGCCGCACCCGCCGACAGGCTAGCCTTCGTCCAGGTCTTGAAACGCCGACGAACAATGGCATGATTGGGAGGAATAACTGGGTGCAGGAAAGGAGACTCGGCGATTCCTATGGATTCACTTCGTAAAATTTGACATAAGAAAATAAAAATATAGGTCATAAGACAAGAAAATTTACAGTTTATGTGTATTTTAGACTATGTTTTTACGTTTGTAATTTTACATAACATAAAATATTTTTTACGGCGATTATATATTTTCTTATGGTCCCTTTTTGCGTCGGAAATAAGACAAAACTTACGAAACGTAAAATTACAGTGCATTGATGGTAAAATAAAGGGAGGTGAAGAATAATTATTCCTCACGCAGGGTGACGAATAGCACATATATATAGTGTTACTATTCATCATCCAGGATGCAAAATAAGTTATTCTTCACTCGAGGTAATCTTACGATCGCTTCCTAAATAAATTACATTTAGAATATAAATAGTTACGTGCAGATTGATTCAATATGTAAAATTTGGTATAAAAAACAAAAATATAGGTTATAAGACCATAAAAATCACATTTTATGTATGTTTTACACTATGTTTTTACATTCGTAATTTTATTAATATAAAATATTTTTTACGGTGAGTACATGCTTTCTTACGTTCTTTTTTTTATATATGAAATAAGACAAAATTTACGAAACGTAAAAATATGGTGTATTGATGTCAAAATACGGTTGAGATTATTCAACCCGTGATCCTTATTTTTCTTTTTTTGCAAGGGGCGGACATGGCAGGGAGGGGAGGGGAGGCGACGCGGCGCTCCGGCGCCGCATCAAGCTGCGGCAGGGAGGCCGGAGCCGCGCGCGGAGACGAAGGAGAAAATTAAGAGGCATGGAGGAGAGGTGGGCGAGCGGGAAGGGCTGGGGCGTCGCCCACGACGCCGAGCTTGACGACGGCCTTGCGGCGGCACAGTCGGCGAGGACCTGTCGGATCTCGCAGGATCCGGTGGGAAATGGAGCGCAGGCGGCGGATCTGGAAGGAAGGTGGCCGGAGCTTGGAGCACGACGGCTGGCGGGCGTGGCAAGGCCTACGCCAGTGAGAGAAGAGAGAGATGAGCGGGAGAGAAAAAAGAGGACGGGAAGAAGATGGGAGGCTAGAGGGAGAGAGAACAGCGTGGTGGTCCTGCTGCTGCTCGCCGGTGGCTAGCCGGAGTTGCAGCCCCGCGCATCACATGGTCATGCCAAGGCCCAGGTCATCTTGCGATTGCTGACCCGCTGCCTCTTTCTTTCCCTCTTACAGATGCATTCAGGTGTAGATTTTTAATCTTGCAAATAAGAGATTTTGGTTGATACGTACATATTGGAATTTCCTTGCTATGTCGTGAACCTATGTAGCTTTACTAGCTTTCTGGGTACTACCTGTAGTTGGCGACATTTTTTCTGAATTGTATTCAGTAAAGATTACTTTATCCATACATTGTTGGCATAAAATTGATGCACAGTCTTGTGTTAGACTTTCTGCAATAGAAAACACTGCCCCAAATAAAAAATTCTTGTGGAGTTAGAGAAAACCCATACATCAGAGTCCTAGGTATTTTATTTTCCGGCCAAGTTATGCTTAATCTGAGCTATTTCTTACTCAGTTCGATCTAGGTTTCTATCAACTATTATCTTTCTTTTGAATTTCCCTTTGCGCGGATTTATTTTCTGAGTTAAGTTGAGGTGAATGCAGCTGGTGTTCATACTTTAAACACATCTCAATTGCAGGAGTGCGACACCACCATCCTGTGCCACAAACCATACCAAGAATGATGAGTTATGGCTAGAGTTCATTTGATCCATATGATAAAAATACCTATTGAGGAATAAGCGTGAAAAGTAATCAACCACTCTTTCTGCAGTGGAATTCGGGTATGCCTGCTCCTCTATTTATTTGACTATTGTTAGATTGGTTCTTCCTGGTCTGAGATGTTAATGAAGGTGTTGTTTCATTCCTCATACGATCTGGATACCTTTCAATTGATTAGTTCTCTTTTTGGATTACTCTATATTAATTCCTTATGTATATCTTTATTATCTTCCTCAAGACTTTGGAGTAAGACATTTATTTTGTAGATACCTTTCAATTGATCAGTTATCCTTTTGGATTACTCTATATTAATTTCCTACGTATATCTTTATTATGTTCCTCAAGACTTTGGAGTAAGACGTTTATTTTGTTGATATTAGCTTCATGGGAATATGGTACCCTACGACGCAGGAAGACTACTGAAGATCAGTTCTAAATCTAATCAAGTCAAAGCTTCTCTGTTGTATGTACTGCAGCAATGATGATCGGAAGTTTAGGACCACATTGTATTCAAGAAAAAAGGAATGATCTTGGTAAGCTACACTCTTTCAATAATCTTACCCTTTTTTATTAGTTATGTTTGTGCTTCAAAATATGCTTAATGGGCTAGAGATTGCACCTTTTCAGAAAGTTACAGTCTGTGCTATGTTTGCTGAACTTTTGACGGCAGTTCTTCAGGCAGGACCTGCGTCCCTTGATTTTAAGTTTAAACATCATTATATTTTGGACCAATGATGTGTTTACTGAATTGTCGTTGTTTAACTTTTGAAGTTATTCCATTCGTAATATTGCATTATAGATAGACAAAAAATATAGGTATTAATTTTTGATTACACATTATGGATTTGTGGGAAATTGAGTTGTTGCTTTTCTCGCTGTTGTTTATCTCAATAATGGTGAGGCTGGGAAAGCACATGCCTTTCTCTGTATTTTAGTTACTGTGTTAACTACTTTATACGCAGCTTAGAAGCAGCAAGACCATAGATTGTTCTACTCAGCCGGTTAGCATCACCATAGATTTTGAGCAAATACAAAATATCTATTTGAAGATAAAAAGAGGTAATGTCCTGTGCAAATTAAAGATTAAAAGGTGTATTCAAGTGTAGATTAATTGGTTTTGATGTCGCTGTTGTGTGTGCGCGTGCAGGTTCCAAAGGCATCCGATTGAACTCAAGTGGAGGCCAAGGAGGTTCGCCTCTTGGATATGCCACCAATAACGATCGATGGTACCGACGTGCA
>NC_041388.1:4520708-4525525 GCF_002162155.2 Triticum dicoccoides | reverse complement strand
TGAAACACACTGCATTTACATGGTATATATTGGTAGGAACCTGTGCAAATTGCACAATTTGTTATACATGCTGCTTAAGTTGATCATCGTGTGACATGTTGTGTTGTTAATTGAACCTCAAGGATAGATATGACACCTTACCGTTGCGTTAATTCAATTCTGAACGTTGATTCATATCTGAAAGTTCATTCAAGTCTGTAGTGCTTCAAGTTTGAAAGTTGGTACAGTAATTTTGACAACTGACTCCTGCTGTAGTGCTTCAAGTCTTATTGCTCCCTGTTTGATTCAAGGTTGAGATTGCGCATATCAAAATGAAACTGCTAATTATTAAGTTCCATATTTGTCTCACTTATCATCGATAGAAGACACTGAAAAGTAGTTCGCAAATAAGTGATGGGCGGGTTTCATTTATTTTCAAGAGGGCATCATGTTTCGAAAGTGAGTCACTAATAAATGGATTCCACATACTTGATTGCAATGTGTTTGTCTTGATACAATCCTTCGTGTGCCCATGGGATGTCCGGCAGGGACTGCTTTAGCCGTTCAAGAGGCCGAACACATATAAATACACATCCACTCCCTCGACCGAAGCCCCAACCCAGTTGCGTTGTTTCGTCCGTGCTCGACATTGGTGTCTTGCCGTTCTGCCAAAGTCATGGAAATCTCACTGTTCTGCCAACCTGGCCGGAATTTCTCCGTACTGCCGACTTCATCGGAGTTACATCTGCCCGTGTAGCCAAGGTACATCATTCAAACTACTCGAGTAATACTAATTCGGACTTGTTTTGGTCTAGCGGTTGAACTGAACCATGCTACTGCACAATAGCCAAAAGGAGAGTTAGTTTGTTTCTCTGACCCCTGTGATTTGAAGAAGCTAATCTGAACCATGCTATTACACAATAGCCCAAAGTTTGTCTGATAGATATGAGTATCATCATATAATTTTGTTTCAAGAATGTGTAATAGGTAACCAACAATGTTGTTTTCAGTTTACAAGAATGCTAATGTTGTTTGAATGCATATATAATTACTGGAATTAGTTTGAATGCATATACAGCACCTTGATGTTGAATTTACAAGGTCCTGATGTTGGATTTACTGTCTTGTAGATTTTGTAATTTACAGTTACTCCACAAAGTTGGTGACTGTTGTTTGTACAGTGAGCTGATATAGAATGCTTCATCACACAAACTAATCTGGCTGCATATTTACAATATCGTGATGGTGGATTTATACTGTCCTATAGATTTTGAATTTACAGTATGGTGATGGTGGATTTACACTGCCCTATATATTTTGTAATTTATTCTAGAAGCTGTAGCTCCATATAGTGTGTCATTGTTGTTCGTACAGTGAGTTCATATAGAATGCTTGATCACATGAATTTGTCTCAATGTATATTATTAGTTTCACGGTGTTTAATTTATAATACATTGATGATGGATTTATGGTCCTATGGCTTATGTAAATTTTAGTAGTTCTTTTGAGACTGTTTTATTCTATAGTGAGATGATAGTGGATTTTCCAGTGGCCACCGCTTTCTGAGATCACCATCACTACCTAGCACTCTGATTTTGATATAACTGTTGTCCTCCTAATAGGTACTATACTTTCTCTTTCTACTTCTTTTGTTTTGCCATGTTTGTTACAGTTCATTGTGATTCTTTTATATTCATTGTACCTCATCTTGTTTGCTGTTCTCGATGCTGCAACATTGGTAACTGAGAATCCGGCGACAGTCAAATAGAAGTCTGAAGAATTCTTGTCCTTCTCTTGTGTTGAACTCCATTTCCAGGTGCGGCATTATAATGCTCTCATTGTTCATGACATTTCCTTCGTGTGCTACAGTATTTCCATTTTCCAAGCATTACCCTCTTCATTTAAATACTCATTTTCCTTTTCAGGCTGCCGTAACTGATGGTTATCCGTGCTTTTCTCAGCTTCATTATTACTCTCTTTATGTTCCACACATGTGGCACATTGTCTGAAGTGTATGAATTTCCCCATAACATGATGGATCCTTCATCTTCAGCTAACTTGCAGCAATGCAGCAAGTGTATGCTTTTTATTTATTTAGTTTCTTCATGAATTTTTGTTGCTGATGCAACCTGAATGTGTGTTTACATATCAGTTTCTCTACTTGATGTTTCTTAATTACCTTGTCCAAGCTTAGATTGTCAAGAAGTCATTACTTTCCAGGGATTTGAAGAAGCTGGATCAATACAAGCTTTATGTAGAGAAACTTTATGTAGCTTGTTGTCTTGTTGTACATTGTCTGAAGCTTTATATAGCTTGTTGTCTTGCTGTACATTGCTGTAACTTACAGTTACAGGGTTGTACAGTCCTGTATCATCAAACTGTTTTCTGTAGCATCTTGTCTGTCCTGGTGGTTGAGTAAGTTATTTTCTGTGAATTAATCAACCTGCGGTCCTATATTAAGTGAGAATGGAAAATGTTTCGTTGTTTTTAGAAGAAAAAAACCCCTCAGATTTCGGTTAATTAACCCGCCGTCCTTCAAGAAAGTAACCTTTTTTATATATTCAAATATTTTTTTAAAAATATTCATATCTTTTAAACCGTAACTCTGATTTTAACATGTTATATATGAAGATTTATTAGAAAAATGTATAAAATACAAATATGATGTTATTTTTA
Source organism: Triticum dicoccoides (assembly GCF_002162155.2). Lineage (NCBI taxonomy): Eukaryota > Viridiplantae > Streptophyta > Magnoliopsida > Poales > Poaceae > Triticum > Triticum dicoccoides. The sequence continues at coordinate 4,522,870 of NC_041388.1, read as the reverse complement.
CCCATTAATCATTTTTAATAGCCGTTTAGGGACAAATTCAAATGCTTAAAAAAATAGTGATATCTTCTAAACCCTAACTCCAATTTTTAACATGTTATATATGAAAATTGATTAGGAAAATATGTAGAATCTGAATATGATGTTGTTTCACATGTTAATAATTTTTTAAATGCTATTTAGGAAGCAATGTTAATCAGTAGTGCACGATCCATCTCTTTTTGTACTGGTGCCGTTTCAAATTGAAAATGAACACCTTAACAAAAACAAATTGAAGACGGAAGAAACCATCTATAACCATCTATAACCGTTTCAAATTGAAGAAGGATGGCAAGACTAATAAGATGCCATGTTGAAATGAAATAAAAGAGGTCGACGAGCAAACCAAACACCACAAAGAACCACTAGCAGCTCCTCGAGGTCGTCGACCATGCTGTCTCGGGTACCATTTTTTGACGTAGAAAACCAAAACTGAACACCACCTACATGTCAATCTGGGCTCCAGCCCAATAAAGCCGGCCCACACTATAGCAAGTCCAGGCCCATTGGGTCCACACTATCCAATCGCACCTTGGCGTCCAGCCTTCCACCTAATTCGTCGACGAAAATGCCGCCGCAGTGGCCGTGGCTCCAGCCCGCCGCCGCCGCCGCCGCTCGCCGCGCCACCCCCTTCGTCTTGCGCGGGAGGCGCTGCTCCTCCTCGGTCTCCACCTCCTTCTGCGCCTCGGCGCCCTCCGGCCACGCCCGCGAGCAGGTAACTACTGCTCGGCCACGCCAGCTCAGCCGCCGCCCCTAGCTCCTGACGCCGGTGTTGGCCATGTAGGAGGATGAGCAGTCGCTGGTTGTGGTGGGCGGCGGCGCCGCCGGGGTGTACGCGTCGATAAGGGCCAAGACCCTGGCTCCCCACCTCAACGTGGTGGTCATAGAGAAAGGGAAGTTCTTGTCCAAGGTACCAACCATGCCAATGCCTTGATTTCCATTGGACTGAAAATCTACTGCTATGGTGTTGCTTAAGTATGAATTGCTGGAATGGATGGCTGCAGGTCAAGATCTCCGGCGGAGGGCGGTGCAATGTCACCAACGGGCACCAGCTCGACCCATCGGTACGTGTACGCCCCATACTCTGCTGCGTCGATTGCTTTTCAATTGCATGCTCTGCTGCATTGCAACTGTGGCCTAGACATATGCTAGGAATGCATGGTGTGTCCGTCTGTATTCTAGCCATTGTGCTGTGTCAGTCAGTGAGTTTGCTGTCCATTCATCGACTGAATTAGATGGTGGCAATGTGTGTACCATTTTGGTTCGTTACCGTAAAATTGATTTACGCTTATTACATGTGTTTTGTAAGTCTGCCTTTGTCACCAGTCAAATATTATTTGATCCTCAGGGACTTGCGAGAAATTATCCTAGGGGGTACAAAGAACTCCGGGGATCCTTCTTTCGCACCCATGGGCCACAGGATACCATGCACTGGTTTTCGGATCATGGTGTGGAGCTTAAGGTAATCTTAATTTACATCAGGATCTTTGCTTGTGCATTGTCTGAAGCCAGTTTTTCTTATGTGTGTCTACTGTTTTGATTGCCGTGTCAGACCGAAGACGATGGAAGAGTCTTTCCTGTCACCGACAACTCTGCTTCGGTAGTAGACTGCCTGCTGAATGAAGCGAGAAGACTTGGAGGTAGCTAAATGCTATATGAATCTGCTGTCCATTCATCCACACGCCCTTCACCGCGAAGAAACAATTTCTGGAATTGAGTTCTTTTTGAAGTTTCCCTGCAGGCTGGTAAATCCGTGTCGGGTGCATCTGTCAATGACAATGGGAAATTTCTTGTGGAAGTTCAGAAGCGTACTGTTGATTTTGTTGATTACATCGACGCCAATTATGTCTTGGTTGCGACAGGCAGTAGCCAGCAGGCATGTGAATAGATGCTTACTCTACTAGACAGCAGACACAATATACTACCTCCCTTTCATGTTCTCTTACTTGCAGGGTTACTCGTTTGCTGCACAACACGGCCACTCTATTATTCCGCCTGTGCCCAGCTTATTCACATTTAAAATTGCAGACAAGCGACTGGCTGATCTCTCTGGGGTATTGATCCATAACTGCTATTGCAAATCTCATACTCACAAGTAGTGACTGACTGGCTGGACAAAAAATGAC
>NC_041388.1:4501213-4520483 GCF_002162155.2 Triticum dicoccoides | reverse complement strand
TTTTTGTCTCTTGTCATGTAGGTTTCGTTCACAAGGGTCACGGCAAAGCTGATGCTAGATGGCATTCAGAAAAGCGCTCCTGAGTTAACTCAGGTGAGCCGACCACCTTCAGCAATAGGCTCCGTCATAGATGTTTGCTTACATCAATTGTTTGCCCATTGCAGACTGGACCTATGTTGGTTACACATTGGGGGCTTAGTGGCCCTGTTGTTCTTCGATTGTCTGCATGGGGAGCACGTGAACTATATCAGGACAAGTACCAAGGTGAGGCCCGAAGAAATTGTACACGAATGGCACTACATTTTTAATACGGAACATAGCTGGATCTAGTGTTTTGTTTCTTCAGCTTGTGCATTTTGTGTTCCATCAATCACATGAAACTTTCCATTACAATAGTATCTTAAAACAGCATGTAAGATCTACTCCCTCTGTCCCACAAGCTTGCAAAAACGTCTTGTATTGTGGAACGGAGGGAGTAAAAGATATTGTCGAACTCATCCACTTCTCTTGTTGGAATATGTATATTTCTTTCAACACAGCAAAGCTTGTGGTTGACTTCATACCGGACATTCACATCGAGGACGTGAAGCGGATCCTATTCCAGCACAAAGACCAACATGCGGTTCTGATCTTTCCCTATCCTTCGTTAATGTCTTCATCTGAGAGAGTCTGAGTTCTTTTTAGAAATAGAGAATCCGAGTTTTAAATTTTTAACTCTGCTTTTGAATGCCTCTTGCTTTAATAAATTAATCGACCAGTTCTTGTAAATGCCTTCAACAAGATGGGCATAGCTTTCTGTTTCTTTATATGCCTCCCTTATTAGGCTTTCTGAGTTCAATTTTAATGAAGATTTGCTACTGCAGATACAGATACTTATAGCCACCTTTACAATATTCTGTTTTATCTGTCATGTTGGGGTGCTTTAACCAACCTCCGTCCAGAAATACTTGTATCCATTTCTCCAACAAGTATTTCCGGACGGAGGGAGTGTTTTGTATGATTTATGTAATTTTGTCACAGAAATATTCCCTGAATATTCCGGTTTTCCTTGTAAAACATTATGGTGAAGCTGTACTAAGATTTTTTTTTAATCTCTGCAGAAGAACAAAGTAAATAACGCCTTTCCCAAGGAGTTTGGTCTGGTGAAGAGGTTTTGGGGATTCCTTCTAGAACAAGAGGTTGCAGTAGCTGAATCCTGGTCCTTACTCAGCCCCTTAATTTGATGTTTTACTCAGTCGAAGTTTTCTCTTGCAGAGTTTAGATGGTGACATGCACTGGGCCACCGTGCCAAAAAGTCATCTAAATGCGATAGCCCTTCGCTTAAAACAGTGGATGTTTGAGGTTGTTGGGAAGGTATGTGCGTGATATCTTAAGTATATCACCTGAAAAGCTCGATAGCGGTTTTTTGATGTATCTGTGCTCACTGATGTTCCCTCATCGTCATATGTAGGGTCAATTCAAAGATGAATTTGTGACAGCTGGAGGTGTTCCACTTTCAGAGGTATCTATTAGTCGACAACTTAATGGCAGTTTTCACAAACATGGTTCAACTAACGAAAATTTCAACTTGTTCATCTGTTGTAAAGATATCGCTTAGCACCATGGAAAGCAAGAAGCAGCCCAATCTGTTCTTTGCAGGAGAGGTAACAGCACAACTGTTCTTGAACTTGCAACCCTCTGGTCATCTTATCTTACAGAGTGTGATCTTGCTGTAGGTACTTAACGTCGACGGGGTCACGGGCGGATTCAATTTTCAGGTAAGGAGCAGATATTTTCTCTTCCTGGAGAGCAGTGAATTAGTAAAAACTTTTGAAGTGAGAACACAAGGTTTCAACTGGCATTTTCTCTTTGTTTTGCACAGAATGCATGGACTGGTGGGCATATAGCTGGGACAAGCATTGGCACATTGGCATCAAACAGCATTCTCAAAGAAGAGCAAGCCTGTTTGCAACTACAAGGATCTTAAGGACATGTATGAAATCATGACAAGGAGGGATTCAAGGATTCTTAGTTCTTACTGGCTGAGTAACTTTGTAAAAACTTGAGAGTGTAGCTTAGCTGCTAGTCCACAGTATTGTAGCTAAAAAAGAAGCAAAGATAACCAAGATTCACATCGAGTAACTGTATCGTCGTCTTGTAGCGACAATTTTGTAATGGAGTAAGATCCTAGTTGAGCAACTTGTGAATCCTTGTAAACTTGGCAGTAAGAATCAGAAGATCAATATACCCAGTGCATTCATTGCTTTTCCTGAGCTACAGTACCTGGTCTACTGAAACATAGAACAATTCTCATTGTCTAATCAAGAATGCAACAAATCAATTTCTTGATGTTCCTTTTGTTGCGAAAGAATTTCTTAATGTTCTTTTTAAACAATCAGGATGCAACAATGCAGTCCCTAAATGTCCGCACACTCGCTACAGATGAAACTATAACAGATGAAATTACACACAACCAAGATTCAGAAAGGTACATCGACTACTCGTTCGTCGCATCGTAGCAGCAATTTTGCTGTGAAGCAAGTTCCTGAATTGATGCAAACTTTGGTGTAACAATCAGAAGACCGATGCATTGCTTTCCAGAAGGTTGGATTGGAACTTACAGCTACAGCAACATAAGTCATTGTCTAATTCAGAATGCAACAATGCAATGTCTAAATGTTCTCATCACATCACAGATAAAAAAGTTTGGAAACATAAGAACTCAACCGTCACTACATTTTCTTAACACACACATGCTACAGGCGACGAAACTAGAACAGATGCTTCCTTCATCAAAGAGAATGGTTGATCCACAAAACTGCACCTGTTCATCAGCTAGCTAAAAAGTGTTTATTCCTGATGATACATAACGTAACCTAGCAGAAGAAGCAGGCCCTAATTAAGAACTGACTAGAGCAAATGCATGCGCTCGACATAGGGGTTGTGCAGCCACTGACTGAGCGGCTCCCCGCACCCGACAAAGCAGCCGGTGTTGCCGCGGGCGGCGAAGAGCGGGAACTGGAAGAGATGCAGAAGCTTCTCAATGGACTGGCGGACCAGCGACGAGCCGGTGACCCTGCTCCTCCTCCCCCAGCCGGTGACGATGTCGATCCTCTCGGGGCAGGAGCCCATGAGCAGCATCTGCCTGTGGAACCAGGCGAGCGTCCTGGAGAGAGCGGTGACGGCGGTGCCCTCGGACATGAGGTGGAGGTTGATGAGCCAGTAGGAGGAGCTCTTCTCCCTGACGGAGTCTGGGTAGACGTTCTTCTGCGCGGCCACCTCCCAGATGAAGCCGGCCTCCTCCTTGAGGCCGGACTTGTGCAGGAAGTCTATCACGGCGTCCATTATGCCCCTCTTGCTCTCCCGGTCCTCGCTGTGCATCATGTCCAGGAAATACCTGGCGTGGTCCCTCACGTTCTCGCCGCCGGGCTCGGCGTCGGGCAGGTACAGCAAGAACATGTGGGCGGGGTGTCCGGTGATCGCCATGAGCTGGCAGCATAGCCCCATCTGCGCATGAGCATCGGTGCAGCAGCTGAGCAGCAAGGTGTATGTCTGGAGAGACGGAACGAGCCCCTGCGCAAGCATGTTCTGGAGCACGCTGTAGGCGTCCTGGAACCTGTTGAGCTTGAGGAAAGCACTGAGTAGGGAATTGCAGGTGGGCACATTGGGCTGCAAACCATCCTGGAGCATCGCATGGTACCACCCTAACGCCTTGTCAACATTGCCGGCCTTGCCCCAGAGGTCCACCAGAAGACCATACACGGGCTCGTCAGGAGCCCAGTCGCGCCTCATCTCGAGGAACACAGCCTCAGCCTCGTCCAGATGACCACAGTGACCAAGAACCTCCATGACGATGCTGTAGGTTATCTTGTCGGGGCGGAATCCGGCGATCTGCATGTCTTTGTACAGCTTCACGACATTGTCGTAGTTTCTTGCCTTGGCCTGCAGGGCGATTATTATGTTGTAGGTAACCAGGTTGGGCTTGCACCCGTTCCCGATCATCTCGCAGAAAAGCTTGTAGGCGGCCGCCAGCTGGCCCCCTTTTCCAAGGCAATTCACCATGGCGCTGTAGGTGAAGGTATCGGGCGACAGGCCGACTTCTTGCATCCTGCCATACAGATCCATGGCCACTTCCAGGTACCCTGACTTAGCATGGATATCAATCAGTGTGCAGTATGTGACGCGATCAGGCTCGTAACCAGCTCCCTCCATCTCCTCGAAGACCTTAACAGCCTCCCTTAGAAAGTTTGCACGGCCATACGCGTGTATTATTCTGTTGTATGTCACCACAGTTGGCTTGCAGTTTACCAAGCTCATCTCATCGAGAAGCTTTCTCATCGTGCCAAACTGCTTTGCCTGTCCGAGGATCCCTATCATGGTGGTGTAGGTATGGCCGTCATGCTTGAACCCTGGCTGCCGCTTCAACCAATGGAAGAAACCGAGCGCGATATTGTGGTCATGAAGCAGCTTCAGCACTTGATTAGCCTGGAACGCGTCAATCTTGCAACGGAGATTATCAAGAACATGTTCCGTCATGGGACCCCACTTCATCTGCTGCAGCGTATGGTAGTACTGTTCGACTGCCCGCAATGACTTCAGTGATCTTAAATTAGACTGCGGTCCTCCGCCATGACCTTTTATTGTTCCTACTAAAGGGCCCTGAGATTTGTCAGAGGGACCACTATAAACAGTTGGAGCTGAGAAGTTGCGAGTTTGAACTCCAGCCCACCTGCCATCTGAATTGGGACTACTATTAGAATGGTAATTTGAGTGGCCTTGATTAGGATGCCTTTGATTCCTTATTTGTGATGGTGAACCGGAAACTGCAGCCGCTGGCCCCGAGAAATTCTGCTTTGGCTTTGCGTATCCAGATCTTGAGTCCCCCTTCCCAAAATCAATTTGCATGGAAGGGGTATTTGCCCCAGCATGGCTATGCTGATTATTTGCCTTGTTATTAGAAGACTGGCCACCAGATAATGGCTTGCTAGAATAGCTGGCACCAGCCTGTGGAACTTGGTTAGTGCTTCCATTATTCGAGGAGGACTTCAAATTTACCAACTCATTATACACACCAGCTCCTGCAATTCCCGACTGAGAAATGCCCCTGGCGGCCTGCTTAGATGGCTGCACATAATTATTTCCTTGAACCTGACGGTTACCAGGATGGTTACTTCTGTTGCTTGATGCTGGCTCCTTGTCTGGAGATGAGGTGGAAGGAATGACATTAACAGCTTGAGCTGGGTATCCAGCAGCACTACCAGCAACATGCTGCGCAGACAGAGGCTGAGCCTTCACAGAAGATCTGCGCTCGATAGCACTCGCAGTCTGCCTCTTTGAACCACAAGTGTCATCATCAGGGCACGTGCACGAAGCTCCATCCGCGCTACCACACCTTGACCCACTAAGATAGAAGGACCGTGCACACTGGGTTAGCGTGCTGAGTTGCTTTGCCCTCAACATGAACTGCAATATAAAGTTTACATAGTGTTATCAACTAGAACAACCTTTTATTTTACATAAATAAGAGGTTATGCTTTCATAATCTGGATAAAAAAAACCAAGGTCATGCATGACAACATTTGTTTCGATGGACTATTATAATCAAAGACACAAGAATCGCAGAAACAGTACAAGCCACAAGGAAAAATAAGCTACAGAGAACAGGACATGAATATTATCAAGTGAACGCAGAAAGCTTGCAACTTCTTGTCTGTGATACAATCGTGACCGTTAACCAATAAACAAAAGTCTAAAACATATTTACAAGTTCGACAACAGGGTTTTTTCAATACTGTTGGTATAAAAGAATCAGACTGCGCGATGAATGCTAGCATGCAGTACACTGCATAATGACCAAGTAATGTAGGTATTAAGTTCGAGAATTACATCTAGCCTTGCTTGTTACGATTAATTTAGCAATGGATATTGCAAAAAATATTTTCCATGCAGTTGGCCCAAATTGAATATACAGACACCATATTATGGTGCTCCATTTTGCAGTTGGCCCAAATTGAATATATAAATAAAACACCATATTATGGTGCTCCATTTTAGCTAAGGTTATTTTAGCGATGTAATTGCTTACCCAGTTGCATTTTGGAAGACCCTTTTCATTCAAATGAGAAGCATAACAATATACAATTAGATAGACAACAAGGTAGTGTTTAACTAGAAAAAGTTTGAAGCTAGATATGGTGCATAAATGGGCTACAAGCTTAATGCGATTTCTTGACTCCTTTCATGTGCTCGTCCCTCATCTAGTCATATCTTTTGTCTTTTAAGAAGACGAGAGAGAATGATATTATGTACTGTCAAGGATATAATTTAATACTCCCTCCGTCCCAAAATAAGTGTCGCTGATTGACGTTTATTTTGGGACGGACGGAGTAGTATGCATAAAAGTAAAAATGTATGTCGGCAACTCATAGAAGGTTTACCAGCATGCGTAAATGAAGAAATGTATGTTGGGGAGGGAGGGAGGGACTTACTGGTTAATAAATTAATCAACAAATTTCAAGAATGCCTATATATGTCGACTTCTACCAACCAAAGAGCTCCATGTTGGCCCTCATTGGCAGACCTGCAAAAAAAATGTGGTCAAAATTTGTGTATAGCACTATACTGCTTACTAGGATGCATTATTTTATTAGCTGTAAATCAAATCAGTAGTAGCATGAACTCAATTGGCCCAGTAGATTATGTACAGCAAAACAAGTGCCTTATATAGTTAACCTAACTTGTGTTATTACCTCTCCTATTTCTGCATGGTGAAAAGCTTATGGATGTCCGAAGCAGAAACCAAATGATGAACAGGCAACAACTTCGTTTACTAAGCTAAAAGTGCAGTTCTTAGTGAAACTTTCTTCAGAAACAGAGAGTTCCTTCTGCCAAATGGGTGGCTGTCACGGCCAATCAGAAGTCAGCTTTACTGGATTTTAGCTTCGACTACAAAATTGATGTTGGATTTACAGTCTAACCCGAAAAATCCCCCAATGTTTGGCCTAGTCAAGGCTATCTGCAGGGCTCTAGTTGGATGAGAGCTCAAGAATAATTCCATAATCTAGACCCCTGCTGCGCCTTAGCTTGAAACCTTCAACTTGTATAAGCCAAAATGGTGATACCGAAGCACGGAAACAAGTCCTGAACAAAGGGCAAATTGATCCGTTTGCAGAACCATTGGTGTCCGACTGTCCTGATCCAAGATGATTCTCTCTAAAAGATCGTTTCCACAAAGATGCTACGAATAACAGGGGAAAGGTTTGTTCTCTGAGCTAAGGTTTGATAGGGGATAATACTGCCACATCATTGGGTACATCAATCGGTGTAATAGTCCAAAAATGGGAGCTCGTGTGTGAGAGCTGAATGCAAAGGGGGGAAACATGATTTTTTGGTGGTTGTTGCTGGAAACAAAAAATTTGACCTTCGCGGCTTGTGGGGATTCAATCAACCGGTTTGGCGTACTGGTACTAGCAAGAACACAAGAGGGCGGCCCTCTTCTCGGTGGCCGGGCTGGGCTGGGGAATTAGGGCTGACGCAGCCCACCCCCGGGCTGCAGAGGGCGGCCGGGCGGGAAAGAGGGTTGCGGGGGTAGGTGGCGGCGAAGGCAGGCCACCGGCCACCGCGACGCGTTATCCCGAGGACAGGACATTCGCAGAATCCCCTGTGGCGGAAGCAGTAGCAATGGCGCGCGTGAGCAGTGAAAGCAGATCCTTTTCTCTCACCTTGAGACGGGGCATCCGACGCGAGAGGAAGGGAAGGCGACCCGGCGGCGGCGTGCCCTGGCCGTGGCCGGCGGCGACGTCGCCTTCTCCCCCCGGGTCAGGCGATCCCTCCTGCGGCTGTGAGGAGGGCGGCGGCGGTGGTAGGTTGGAGAGAGGAGTGCGCGATCGAGGGAGGCGGCGGGGAGATTCGGGAGGCCGGATTTGTTGGTGTGCGCGCGGCGATCGTGGGGGATCTCCGGAAAGATCTCTGCTTTCGGCGGGGCGGCGCACGGGTGGGTGGCGGGCGCCGCTGATGGGAGGGGAACTGGATGGAGGATCGTTTGGTGACGACATGGGGAGGATGGAGGGGGTATGTGCAAAAAGGAGGGGACACGCAACTTCCTTCGCAAGTCAAGACGGTCAGCGCCCGCGAGCTTCTCGGACGCTTCCTTATCCGATTATTATCCAAAAATATCATAAGGGCCGAATGATACCATAACAAATTAACAAATGCTTGCCGTAAAACTTTTTGTTTTTCAAAAAAACTTTCGATCTATTCATTATCTGTCGGGTCGTACAAGGAACATCAGAAGTAAAATTTGCATCCAGATCCGTAGACCACCTAGCGACAACTAGAAGCACTGGAGCGAGCCGAAGGCGCGTCGTCGTCATCGCCTCTCCATCGTCGGAGCAGGACAAACGTTATTGTGGTAGACAGTCGGGAGGTCGTCGTGCTAAGGCCCCATATGATCAGCGCATCGAAACATCAACCGTCGTCGATGAAGAGAAGCGGATGATCCAACCTGCAGACACGCAAATGAGACGACGAATAACGGATCCAGACGGATCGATCAAAGACAAACACCGATCAGATCATGCAAGATTCACCGAAGACACGCCTCCACACGCCCTTTTGACGACGCTTGAAACATCACCGGTACGGAGCCAGGCAGGAAGAATCTTATTTCATATTCAAGTAGCATTAGTAGAGAAAGATAAAAGTTAACAATCATTAGCAAAGAGGATCCCGACCTAAATGCATCCCTCAAAAAGTCATAAGGATCTTTAACCAAACCGCGCAGTTTCAGATGATACTCCTAAGAAGAATGACAACAAGAGACGCTCATGGTGGAAACACACGGCATTGTGAGAATCCCAATTTTTTTTTCAAAAGATGGTGAGGCCGACGGTAGGCGTGATGTTGGTGTTGAGGCCGGCCGGAGTTAGGGTGTCCCAAATGAGGTCCATGGACGTGGGGGCGGCCGAGGCAGAGGATGAGCCACACCTGCGTCGCCGCTTAAGGACACGGGAGAAAATAAGGGCCTCGTGTCTTGCTCATTCGAATCCTACACGATCCAAGTATGTTTGATTGCAACAACCCATGGATGTGTACCGGATGCGACGGATCGGTTACGGACAACAGAGCGAGGAGGTAGATATATCTGAGAGTCTAGAGGACGGCGACGATGGTCATCGGGTGGGGGCTGCGAGTGGCGAGGTCATGGGCAGAAATTTCAACAACAATTTTGATAGACAAGTGAAGTAGTATGATATTCTTTTTTTTTGAATTTTGTAGTATGATATTTCTTTTGCGGATGAAGTAGTAAAGATAAAAGAAAATGTAGTCATATAAGGTACAAATGAATGTCCCCGCAAAAGAAAAAGGAAAAATAGACACAAATGAACGCGTGCATGAGAACGTGTGTTCGCCTTTTAGGACGTGTGTTCAGATTTGGGCCGTGAGAAATCGGTGGTTGGCAATGCATGAAACCAAAAGAAAAGATCCTTAAAGAAAACCAAAAGAAAGAAGCTAGCTCGTGAAGCAAAAAGGTTATATGAGAAACAATAAGAAATGTACTCCCTTCGTTTCGAAATAACTGACTGAACTTTGTACTAAAACTAGTACAAAATTAAGTCATTTATTTTGGAATAGAGGGAGTATTAGTTAGTACTCCCTCCGTAAACTAATATAAGAACGTTTAGAATACTAAAATAATGATCTAAATGCTTTTATATTAGTTTACAGAGAGAGTAGTAAAATATCTGGTGATGTGCCCCCTCACTCACCCACGGCCTACATTCCTCCACGAGTCGCTTCATTTTCTGTTGCATGCATTACACACACGTGTGAGTTCCTTCCATCCACCCATGTCACCGTCCAAATCAAAACAGTACATGGCTGGCTGGCTCTAGCACGGATGCATATTTCGCACGAAAGCCCTATGCAAAACATGCTATTAGTATTTCCCACCTGGAATAGATTGCGCTTGTCGCAGTCCTATTGGCCGTTCGTCCGGTAGCTTATTATTTCTTGGATGGACATGCAATACATACCGGCCGAGCCGAGCAGGCGAATATCCTGTCTGCAGGCTGCAGCACAGCAGCACGGAGAATTGACCAAGTTTTTCCTTTTTTTCTTTTTTTCTTTTTGCTTTTTGCGGGGGGAGAATTGACCAAGTTCAAGTTCGGCGAGGCCCTGCCTTGCTGCTCAAGCTTCCGCGGTGAATTTCGCCGTAAACCGGCATGTGCTATGCGTTGTAACAGGGCCATACGTATTGTAGTAGTGATCATTCAGTCTGCCGCTCGACGATACCTTTTATAATTAATAACATGATCTTGTCGGCCAACGCTCGATTATATTTTTCATAATTAATAGCACGGTCCTTCTATCCAAAGAATGATACTTTTCATAATTAACGTGATACTCTCATCGAAAGGATGATACTCTTGGTAATTAACTTGGTTAATTGGGCAAGAGATAACTGGAGTAGCTGTTCAGCCTCCGTGCCGCTCCCCTCCACGGTCGATTTGGATGAGCCCGTGCAAAGAAGGCAAGCTTGCGGAGCTTGGGCATGCTGCCGTCGTTCAACCATTGTCTCCCTTCCGATGCATTCCGTTAGTCTGTGGCGAGCGTCTAGGCCCAGGCGACCCGCTTCGGCCGCCACGCGTTGATTCAACCATCGTCCTGGCCGATTCACACCCTCCCCGTCTTCGGCAGTATCTTTACTTTTTTTTTAAGGTTTGGGTATCCAGTTTTAGGTATGTTGTAAAAACAGAAGAAAAAAAATGGTTGCATGTATCTTCTCTCTCCCTGCTTCCAATGCACTCCCTTAGCCTGAAAAATGGATTTAGGTATCCAAAATGTTGGTCTGTTGTTGGTGTTGCTGAAAATTTGTTGTTGGACTGATAACTGGCCAATAGTTTGTCACTATTAATTCTTGACATTTGAGTTTCTTCTCGGTTTACTTCCACGCGTATTATTATATCTACACAAAATGTTAGTTAGAAACTTGAAATTAACCATATGTCTCTGTTCATACAGAGTTAACTATAGCAAATGGAGCATCACGGAGACATATGGTTAACTCTGTATTTGGCGGCTCAGTCTCTCAGAGATTCTCATAGGGATATGATGTGTACGTTCACAGGATGAGTGTATGCGTGTTTATATGAGCGCTTGCATTTTTTTTTTTTTGCGAGAGAGCGCTTGCATTTATATTGTGTTAAAGAAAGAACAAGGTATGGGAAGGTTTAATTAATGTGATTGAATGGCATATGGGAAGGTATTAATGTGATTGAGCGGTGTACGATAATATGCAGTTAAATAAGGCGTGGTGGGACAAAAAACCGGCTGGACAGAAAAAGTAGATGAAGGGACATGGTGGTAGGGGTTGAACCGGCTGACGAAGAGTTCTGCCTAACAGTAAAAGGAACACTACTCTTTTTTTTAAGTAGCAGAGAAATGTTGCCTTGTCATAGAAAAGTTCTGCCTGGTAGGGGTTGAACCGGTTGATTACTTTACATAGATTTAATCTTTAAAGATCGATTAGAGATCATCGTGATTGATTCCTTTCCATAACAATATTACTAAGTTTGGCATATAAAAATCGGATTAAGAAGATCAGTGAACTAAAAACCCAGTTTAAATAAATTAATGGGATAGAAAAAAAATCGATGATGCAGGTTTACCCAATTCTAATAGTATGCCGAACACAAAATAATATGTTGGTCATAGAAAAAAAAAGAAAAACACATGTACGTGTCAAATGGACCGGCCAAATTTGATTATAGTCGATGTTTTGGTAAAAATTGATAAGATTTGGGTGTAAGTAGTGGAAGGCAAGTAAAATTTTAATTTAGTTGAGATTTTCTTAAGACTTGATTTGAATATGTTATTTTTTGAGAAATATTTGAATGAGTTAATGCATTATGTTATTTTAGGAAAAATCCAATTTAATTGAATTAATGCACATGTCAAAGGGCCAGCCTAAATTTACCATGCTTGAACGAAAGGTCGTCGATAAGACGCTTACGGACTTAATATAGGGCTAATGGGAGCCAAATCCTATTTGGCGTCTTTTGCGCCCGATACAGCTATTTCTACAAACGGGTGCACCCCCCTCCCTCCCTTCTTCGGTATTAACGGGCCTATATCCGGTACTCCCCCCTTCCATCTATATAGGACCTAATACATTTTTAAGACCGCTTTTAATTATTGACAAGATTAATAGTACATGACATGCACAATGTGAAATTTATATCATTGAAAGCTCCTTTCACACACGAATTTAACGATGTGCTTTATGTAAGTTACATGTCATATATTATTACTCTAATATTTGATCAAAGTTAGCCTCGAAAAATGCATTATTACTCTAATATTTGATTAAAGTTAGCCTTGAAAAATGCATTAGGCCCTATATAGATGGAAGGAGGGAGTATATGTTTTATAACGCAAAAAAGGGAGCTCAACACAGAATCGAACCCTCAACCTCCCACTTCGTGAAACGTTGCAACAACAGACGTGCCACATAACCTGATGTGATAACTTACATCTTTTCTATCCTTTCTTCTTTTCCTTTTTCCCTTTTTTTCGAATCTGAGAAATTTTCTTTCTTCACATTTTTTTTCTGAAAATGGACGAACTTTTTGTTTACAAATTCAATGAACTGTTTCCATAATTGATGAACTTTTCTTTAACTTCGATGAACTTTGTTCGAATCTGATGAACTTTTTTTTCGTTTTTGATGAACATTTTTCAAATCTGATGAACTTTTTTCAATTTTGTGTTCAAATTTGATTAACATTTTCTAGAGTTGATGAGCTTTTTCAAATTCGTGAACTGTTTTTTAAATTTGTATTTTTTTAGATCCATGAGTTTTTTAGTTTTGTTAACGAAGGGACAAACAGCAAAGAAAAACAAAACAACGAACGAACGAAACGTGCTCGAAGGGAAGGAGCGAGCGATCGAAGAAGAGAAGGTGTGAGCGTGCTAGCTGGGCCGGCCCACACGAGGCTGCTACGTGAGCGTCTGCTAAGCGAGCATATGCTTAAGGCGGGAGCAACTAGTTAACGAGCACAACGATCAACGCCACTTGGCGCGCTCTCAGCCATTCGCCACGTGTCGCGCTCTGGACGCTTCCTCTGGATTCTTTTTATTTTTCCGCACGCGTTTTCGGCTTTTTAAATGGTTTTTTTGGATTTTTCGACGTTTTGGTTTCCCCCGGTCTTCCTTAACTTTTTGATAAAAAAATCAAAAAAATTCCGTGAAAAAACGTATTTTTTTCTTTCGCGAAAGTCATGGTTTTTTTCGCGAGAGGCACAGTTGTGCTTTAGCGAGAGTCACGACATGCCTTTTGGAAACGAAAAAAAATATGTTTTCTGTTTTTTTTCTTTCGCGAGAGTCATGGTTTTGCTTTCGCAAAAGGCACAGTTGTGCTTTCGCGAGAGTCACAGCCGTGCCTCTCGGAAAGGAAAAAACAAAACACGTTTTCTGTTTTTTTTCTTTCGCGAGAGTCACGGTTTTGCTTCCGCGAGAGGCATGGTTGTGCTTTCGCGAGAGTCATGGCCGTGCCTCTCAAAAAGGGAAAAAATATGTGTTTTATGTTTTTTTTCATGAGAGTCACGATTTTGCTTCCGCGAGAGTCACGGTTATACTTTCGCGAGAGTCACGGCTGTGCCTCTCGGAAACGGAAAAAACGTGTTTTCTGTTTTTTTCTTCCACGAGATTCACGATTTTGCTTCCATGAGAAGCACGGGTGTGATTTCGCGAGAGGCGCGGGTGTGCCTCTTACGAAAAGGGAAAAAACCGTGCTCCCGGTTCGGTTTTTTCGCACGGCTTTTTTCGTCCGGTTTTTTCATGAAAAAATGTTCGTCAAACCTATCAACATAGGATTTAGTTCTGAAGATCTCGACGCGAGGAATTCAATGGTGAAAATAGTTCAAAATTTGAACGCACGTTTTAAAAGATAAAACGTTTTGAATAAACGGATCTACGAAAAAAGGGAAAACTCCCAGGTTGCGACAAGTGGCGCACAGCGTGCTGTCGTGGTTCTAGCTCTCACAGTGATGTAGGGGGGTATGTATGGAGAGGCTAGATCTCAGCTATTGGGAAGTTGTAAACACACCAAGATGTACGAGTTCAGGCCCTTAGCGGAGGAAGTAACAGCCCTACGTCTCGGTGCCCGGAGGCGGTCGACTGGATTACTGGCGTGTGAATAACAGGGGTGCGAACCCTCCATACTGAGGAGGGGGGTGGCTTATATAGAGTTCGCCGGCCCTCTCCTGCCCTCAGTAATGCAGGGTTTAAGGTACATTTAAGGTTGGGCGTTACTGGTAACGCCCCTAATAGAGTGCTACAATGACCATAAAGACTACTTAATAGCCGACCGTTTGCCTGCGAAGTGACTTCAGATCTCCTGGCGGTCGAGTGGCTAGCTTCATGGTCGAGTGGTAGCTTCTTGGTCGAGTGTCTTGAACCCGTCGAGTGAGATACCTTCAAGTCGATTGAAAGGTGACTTCTCCTAGGGATGTCCTAGGGTAGGGCTCCTTGGACAGGTCCGTGCCCTACCCTAGGTACATGGATTCATCATTAGCCCCCGAATGGATCGAGGTTAGAGTGGGGAAAGAATTGGAGATCTTTCCGACTGGTTCTTTGGGCTACGTGAGCGCCTCGTTTTGGGTCAATCGTCACGGATGACGTTGCCAACCTTTTTCAGTCGCCTTGATCCATTCCAGGCCTTTCGTCGAGTGAATTTCTTTATTTGTGACATACCGAGCGTCGACGCGGGCGGGGTCTTCCGTTTTGACAAGTTGTTCTGCAGCCCGCGGATGTCGTGGGATTTCGGATTTTGGGAAGCGCGCGGGACGGGAGCGGCCGCAGTAATCGGAAACGATAAAGCGGAAGCTCCTCGATCCCCGCGTCGCCTTTTTCGCCACGTACTGCGCGCGCGTCTGCTGCGGGATTTGACTGGATAGTTTGGGCCTACCGGTCAGCCACTCGGGAGCGGCCCCTTATAAATCGCCGCCTCGGGGTTTCCAAGCAGTGCGCTCTCTTCTCCTCCTTTCTTCTTCCTCTCTCCCTTCGCAAGTCCTTCCGCCACCTCCATTCTCGCCCCAGCGCAGCAGGCCCGTGCGAGACTTCGCAGGCGACGATGACGAAGGGCAAGACCTCGATCTGGAGCGCGCGAAGAAGGCGGCGGCGGCGGGGAAAGGGAAGAGGTCCGCTCGGGGCGGATCTTCCTCTAGGACCGCTCTGCCCAAAGGTTGGATCCAGGGCGACTGGATGTCGTCGGTGCTCCGGCAGGAGGATCTCGACGACATGGTCGAGGGGGGAGTCATTCCCCACGAGGCTGCACGTCTTCCCGGGAGAGAGATCGAACCTCAACCCCGCGATGGTGAGTGCGTGCTCCTAGGCACCCACATCGACCGAGGGTTTTCTCTGCCGCCCCATCCTTTTTTCCGGAGCTTCTTGAACTTCTTCGGAGCGCAGCTCCACCACTTTACTCCCAACTCCATTGTCTACCTTGCCGCTTTCATTTCCATGTGTGAGGCTTTCTTGGGTTGCCGCCCCCATTGGGGACTTTTCAAGCACATCTTTACCTGCCGTTCTCAATCGGTCAAGAAGGCCAAGTCGAGTGACGAGAGGACGCATGTGATCCAGTTGTGCGGGGGCTTGGCGATCTAGACGAGGGGGAAGAGTTGTTTCCCATCCATTACTTTCCCGGAGTCGGTCCGTGGTTGGCAGGCGACCTGGTTCTACTGTCAGGACCAGGCGACCCCAGGACAGTCGACTGGTCTTCCTCCTTTCTCCCTCGACCGAGCTGAAAAACCCGCTTCTCTGAAAGTGACACCGGAGGAAAGGGCCCAGGTCAAAGTGTTGGCCGGTTGAGTGGTCGAGCTTGTCCGTGAGGGTGTGACTGGGATGGACCTGCTGGAGGCCTTCCTCCAGAGGTGCATCCAACCGCTCCAGGCCCGTGACCACCCGATGTGGTTGTACTCGGGTCTCGATGACACCACTCGGATCCACCCGGAGGAGGTCACCGACGAGATGCTGGAGGGGTGGCTGTCGAGCATCACGGGGAACAAAGACAACCCCCGAGGAGCCAGGAGGGTAACTCCACTCGACAACTCGTATGAGGTGGACCAGGTATCTCTTTTATGCTCCCGACTGAAATCTTGTTTTCTGCATTGGTCTTCTTTGAGTTGGTCGATTGACTTTCGTCTTGTCTGTTGTTTTTCAGGCGACCACCGAGATGTACTCGACGCCCAACGGGGCTCAGGAGCCAACTGAGGAAGGGGAGGCGAGCGGAGGTGAGAGTGGGGACGACCAAGGCGAGTGGGAGTCCGACGGTGAAGGAGAGGGAGACGACAACGTCGACTCCAGCGAAGAGGAGGAGGAGGAGGTCGAACCCCCTCACCCAGAGGGGCGGTCCAAGCACACACACGACCCAGCGCGGGAACGTGGCAAGGCGACTGCTTCTGTTGGGCAGTAGTCGAAACGCCCTCGGACCTCTTCTCCTACGCCGACTGGGAAGGTTCCCAAGCACCCACGCACGACGCTGTCCAAGCCGCCCAAGGCTCTGCCCAAGATGAAGATAGCTGTCCCTACCATTTCCGGGTAATAATAAAACTTGCTTTCCTTCGTTGACCATGGACAGATCCTTGGTCGATTCATTGAGCCAACTGACTGACTTTCGAGATTTGCAGCGCTGCTACTTCTGAGGTCTCCACCAAGGACGACGACCAAGAGATGGAGGATGTTGTTACCTCCAACCCTGGTATGATTACTGACGTTCTGCTTTGAGTCGACTGATCATTTATTACGGCTCTGGTCGATTGAATGTTTCTCTTGCAGCCCCTCCTCATGTTATCGACCTCCCGGATGACGACGACAACGGTCCATTGAGAGTGAGGAGGCACAAGAGGGCGTCGGCTGACAAGACCCCCCAATCCGCTCCGGCGTCCGAGGCCGTGGCTCGGGATGGTGGTGACACCACTCGGGCTTCTGTGACCTTCGCCGTCCCTCTGGCAAGTGAGCGGCCCTCATTGTCGACTGTGGATCCGTCTTTGCTTTTTGCTGCGTACCCCGTCCCTGAGGACCAAGCGGCTGCTGCAAAGGAGGCTATACGCCAGGCGGGGATCATGATGGAGCAAGTGAAGATGGCTCGGGAGGCCAGCCAAGCAGCCTATGACGCGAGTTTGGCTCTTCAGAGCAACATCCAGGTCAGTCGACTCAACACTTGGTCTGTTATGATATGCTGTTTGAAGAGTCTCTTTTCCGAAGATCTTTTATATCTGTATCTGTACACCCACTGGGTGTGTCTGCCAATTCTTGGACGAGTGGGGGCACGCTAAGTGCACCCACTGGGTGTAGTCCTCGAGACTATGGTGGACTGCTGGCAGTCGACTGTAGTCTTTACATTGTGTTGCTGTAGCTGTATTTCTTCACTCGGTTTGGTCGGGCCAGGTCGAGTGGAACTGTATCCGGTCGACTGCGGGCAGTCGACTTTTTCTCTCTTTTTTTTGGTCGAACCAGTGGGGGCACGCTGAGTGTACTCACTGGGTGTAGTCCCCGAGACTACTGTCGGATGTTTTTGATTCGACTGTGGTCTTAGAAACGTCATCATTGTCTCTTAGTTACTCGGAAGCAACTTGTCTTGGACGTCTGTCGACTGTTTTTTTTACAGAAATCTTGCAAACTTGTAGCTCGCTATACTAAGTTGGAGAATCAGCAGATCCAGCTCAACCTTAACTTGAAGCTTGCTCAGGAGAATTTGAAGAAGGCGCAAGAAGAAGCAAAAGGTATGGCTGGTGAGGTTCTTCATTCTTAACGGGTGGCTTTTCTTTCTTGTCCATTCTTGATGTTGGTTCCACTCGACGCGCCGTAGATAAACTGGAGGAAGCTCTGAAGAAGAAGGATCAAGACCTTGCAGGGGCACAGAAGGAGGCCTCGAGCAAAATGAAGCTCGCAGAAGAGAAACTGGCTTCGGTCGGAACTCTTGAACAGGAGAACTCCAGACTGAAAGCTGCTCTCGAGACAGCTAATTGAGATGCCAGTCGACTGAAGAAGGAGAAGATGGCTCTGCACGACAAGGCGGGCGAGCTGGCTGGGAAGGCAAAAGATCTGGAGGCTTATCTCGGAGGACTCGCCAAGAAGCTGTTCATCATGCTCGAAGGTAATTATTCCAACCCGGCTGTCTTGTAGTTGCCGAGCCCGCGTACGGCCACTGTCTTATTCTTGAATCGCGTTTGCAGAATTCTGCTAGAGCTTCGAAGAGGAAACCAGTCGAGTGGAGCCAGGCTTGGATCCCGCCAATTCTCTCGTGAAGGATGAGGCTGCTATGAACGTGCTCCGACTAGAGTCTCGTGTTACCAGCGTCGTTGATTATCTTGCTCGGCTGAAGGTTGCGATGTCACAGATCGACACATCACTCTGGCCCGGAACGACACTTCAGAACGACCTCGAGTCCCTGATGGTCCGACTGAATGAAGTCCCGGGTCGAGTGGCGGAATGGAAGAAATCTTCTGCTAGATGTGGTGCTGATGTCGCTCTGTCTCTGGTCCGCGTCCATTGCAAGGAGGCGCGAGAAGAAAAGCTGGCCTCCATCCAAGTTGCCAATACCAGGAAGCACAACTTTCAGGACTTCATGGAGACTTTTATTGCTGCTGCCACTCATATTGCAGACGGGATCGACTTGGACGAGTTCGTCGCCCCTTCCAGTCCTCCTCCTGAGGAATGAAAAACTTTTATGCTTCACTTTAAATTTGCCTCGGAATGCCGAGTGGATTTGTAACCGTTAAACTCCGCCGAGCCGAGGGCTTGAGTACTTTGATTTGAGGTCTGGGACCTTTTAGGCTTTATCTGATTTTGATTTCTCGTTGAATATCTTCATGGTTTGACTCGTCGAGTGGATCTTGATCTTCACTCGGAATAACCTTGTATTTGCGGCACAGCTCCGAAGGGGAAGGTAGCAGTCGACTCGCGGATTGGGTTGTGTCTTGTACTTAGGCGAGCACTGGGCTGCAGCTAAGCCCCCAAGTGGGAGGTTTGCTCTCCACTCGGTAGGATTTTTAAACACTTAGGCGAGCGCTGGGCTGCAGCTAAGCCCCGAGTGGGAGGTTTGCTCTCCACTCGGTAGGATTTTTAAACACTTAGGTGAGCACTGGGCTGCAGCTAAGCCCCCGAGTGGGAGGTTTGCTCTCCACTCGGTAGGATTTTTAAACACTTAGGCGAGCACTGGGCCGCAGCTAAGCCCCCAAGTGGGAGGTTTGCTCTCCACTCAGTAGGATTTTTAAACACTTAGGCAAGC
>NC_041388.1:4484448-4500885 GCF_002162155.2 Triticum dicoccoides | reverse complement strand
CGCTCTCCACTCGGTAGGATTTTTTCAAACTTAGGCGAGTGCCGGAGTGCAGCTAAGTCTCTAAGTGAGAGAACTTAGGCGAGTGCTGGACTGCAGCTAAGCCCCCGAGCGGGAGGATCGCTCTCCACTCGGTAGGATTTTTTCAAACTTAGGCGAGTACCGGACTGCAGCTAAGTCTCTAAGTGGGAGAACTTAGGCGAGTGCTGGACTGCAGCTAAGCCCCCGAGTGGGAGGTTTGCTCTCCACTCGGTAGGATTTTAAGCACTTAGGCAAGCACTGGGCTGCAGCTAAGCCCCCGAGTGGGAGTCTGGCTCTCCACTCGGTAGGATTTTTCAAACTTAGGCGAAACGGATTCGCAGCTAAGCCATCCACTAAGGGATTTCGCACGCAAACGAAAGTGACAGCAATTATTGGAACACTCTTGTCTTTGATAAAAATGAACTGCGGGAAATTTTTTTCTTATTACATCCCGTCCAAGGGAGAACTCAAGTGTAAAATGGGCGGAGTAGTTCCGCATTCCAAGCTCGTGGCTCGTCGATCTGGTGATCAACATTGTAGAGGTGATACGCTCCATTGTGGAGGACTTTGGTGATGATGAAGGGGCCTTCCCAAGTAGGAGCAAACTTGTGTGGTTTCTGTTGATCCACTCGGAGGACCAAATCTCCTTCTTGGAAGGCTCGACTCTTCACATTCCGGGCGTGGAATCGACGCAAGTCTTGCTGATAAATGGTCGATCTGATCATGGCCATCTCCCTCTCTTCTTCTAGGAGGTCGACTGCATCTTGCCGGGCCTGTTCTGCTTCATCCTCGATGTAAAGCTCGACTCGGGGCGCGTTCTGAAGAAGATCACTTGGCAGAACTGCTTCGGCTCCATAAACCAGAAAGAATGGAGTTCTTCCAGTCGACCGGTTAGGGGTGGTCCTCAATCCCCACAGAACTGACGGAAGCTCGTCGACCCAAGCACCTGCCACGTGCTTGAGATCACGCATCAATCGAGGCTTCAATCCTTTGAGAATCAGACCATTTGCTCTTTCAGCTTGTCCATTCGACTGGGGATGGGCGACCGATGCGTAGTCGACTCGAGTGCCTTGAGAGGCGCAAAAAGCTCTGAACTTGTCCGAATCGAAGTTTGACCCATTGTCAGTGATGATGCTATGCGGGACTCCATATCTGAATGTTAGCCCTCTGACGAAACTGATAGCAGTGCAAGCATCAAGATTCTTGACATGCTTAGCTTCAATCCATTTGGTAAACTTGTCGACTGCCACAAGCATATGAGTGAAACCACTTCTGCCTGTTCTTAGTGGACCAACCATGTCTAGTCCCCAGACAGCAAAGGGCCAGACGAGTGGAATGGTCTTCAGGGCTGACGCAGGCTTGTGTGACATGTTGGAGTAGAACTGGCACCCTCCACACTTGTCGACTATCTCTTTTGCCATCTCACTTGCTCTAGGCCAGTAAAATCCCGCTTGGTATGCTTTAGCCACAATGGTCCTAGAGGACACATGGTGGCCACAGGTCCCCGAGTGGATATCATTAAGGATTATCTGACCCTCTTCTGGTGTTATGCACTTCTGACCGATTCCAGTCGCGCTTTCTCTATACAACTGTCCCTTTATGACTGTGAAGGCCTTGGATCGGCGAACGATCTGTCGAGCCTCTTCCTCGTCCTCCGGGAGTTCTTTCCTTAGGATATACGCGATGTACGGTATCGTCCAGTCGGGAGTGATTGCCAAGACTTCCATGATTAGGTCGACCACAACAGGAACTTCGACTTCAGTCGGATCTGTGGCACTTTTCGGTTGTGGGGCTTCTTCTGTGAAAGGATCCTCCTGGACTGACGGCGAGCGGATGTGCTCCAAAATACATTGCTGGGAATGGCTTCTCTCTTGGAGCCTATCTTTGCCAGATCATCAGCTGCTTGATTTTTCAGTCGGGGGATGTGATGAAGCTCTGACCCCTCGAATTTCTTTTCTAGCTTTCTTACTGCGTTGCAGTAGCCAGTCATAGCTGGGCTTCTGACGTCCCACTCCTTCATCACCTGATTAACCACCAAATCTGAGTCGCCGTAGACCATGAGGCGCCGGACGCCGAGTGAAATGGCCATGCGCAACCCATATAAGAGTTCTTCATACTCTGCTTCATTATTGGAGGAATCGAAGTGGATCTGGAGAACATATCTGAGCTTATCTCCTTGGGGGGAGACTAGAACTACCCCAGCACCGGAACCATTCAGCATCTTAGATCCATCGAAGAACATGGTCCAGTGCTCCGAGTGAACTTGAGTCGGAAGTTGCTGTTCAGTCCACTCGGCGATGAAATCTGTGATTGCTTGGGACTTGATAGCCTTCTTTGCTTCAAACTTGATATCTAAGGGAAGGAGTTCAATCACCCACTTGGCCACTCGACCAGTTGCATCTCTGTTATGCAGAATCTCTGACAGTGGGGCGTCGCTGACGACTGTAATGGAGTGGTCAGAGAAGTAATGTGCAACCTTCTTCGTGGTCATGTAAATCCCATATACAAGCTTCTGATAGTGAGGGTATCTTTGTTTTGAAGGGGTCAAAACTTCAGACAGATAATAGACTGGGCGCTGAACCCTGAAGGCCTTTCCTTCTTCTTCCCGCTCGACCGTAAGTACTTTACTGACAACTTGTCCTGTGGTGCAATGTAAAGCAGCAGAGGCTCTTTGCTGATTGGGGTAGCAAGCACCGGCTGGGTGGAGAGCAGAGCTTTGAGCTCTGCAAATGCTGCGTCAGCTTCTGGAGTCCACTCGAACTTGTCAGACTTCTTCATCAGTCGGTAAAGAGGCAACGCCTTTTCACCGAGACGAGAAATGAATCGACTTAGAGCGGCCAAGCAGCCTGTAAGCTTTTGGACATCGTGCACGCGTACAGGACGCTTCATCCGGAGTATGGTGCCAACCTTTTCAGGATTGGCATCGATCCCTCGTTCGGAAACGAGAAAACCGAGTAACTTTCCACCTGGAACTCCGAACATGCACTTTGATGGATTGAGCTTGATATCATACCTCCTGAGGTTGGCAAAGGTTTTAGCAAGGTCAGCCCGCAGGTCGGAACCTTTCCGTGACTTGACCACAATATCATCCATGTATGCCTCCACATTCCGACTGATTTGAGTGAGTAGACACTTCTGAATCATTCTCATGAACGTGGCTCCGGCGTTCTTGAGGCCGAACGGCCTGGTGACGTAACAGAAGCATCCGAATGGAGTGATGAAAGCTGTTTTGATCTCGTCGGGTCCATACAGACGGATCTGATGGTACCCGGAATAGGCATCTAGAAAAGACAATCTCTCGCACCCCGCAGTCGAGTCGACTATTTGGTCGATGCGAGGGAGAGGAAAATGATCTTTCGGGCAGGCCCGATTGATATGTTTGAAATCAATGCACATGCGAAGTGACTTGTCCTTCTTGGGGACCATGACGACATTGGCGAGCCACTCGGAGTGGTAAATCTCTCGGATGAACTCCGCTGCTAAGAGTCGAGCTACCTCCTCGCCAATGGCTTGCTTTTTCTGGACGGCGGACCGTCGAAGATGTTCCTTCACAGGCTTGAATTTTGGGTCGACTCGTAGACGGTGCTCAGCCAACCCTCTGGGAACTCCAGGCATGTCAGAGGGCTTCCATGCGAAGATGTCCCAGTTCTCACGGAGGAGCTAGACGAGCGCTTCTTCCTATTTGGAGTCGAGCGTCGTTGAGATGTGAGTCGGAGCAGCGTCGGGGTCGGTCGGGTGAATGTGAGCTGTCTTAGTTTCACCGGACGACTGAAAAGCAGATTCTAAAGCAGGCTTCTTGGCTCGTAGTAGTTCACTCGGATCAGCGGTCTTCTGGTACTCTTGTAGCTCGCCAACTACCATCTGAGCGTCAGCGATCTTCGATCCTTTCTGAAAACACTCTTCTGCTTTCTTCCGATTGCCGGTAACGGTGATCACACCTCTGGGGCCGGGCTTCTTCAACTTGAGATACACGTAACATGGTCGAGCCATGAAGCGTGCATAAGCTGGCCGACCCAGAATAGCATGATAAGCACTTTGGAAGTCCACAACCTCAAATGTCAACTTTTCCCCGCGGTAATTCTTTGAATCACCGAAAATCACGTCGAGAGCAACCTGGCCGAGTGACTCGGCTTTCTTTCCAGGAATGACTCCATGGAAGCTCATGTTGCTGGCGCTGAGCCTGGACATCGGAATGCCCATCCCTTTCAATGTTTCAGCATACAATATGTTCAGGCCACTGCCACCATCCATCAGGACTTTGGTCAGTCGAGTGCCTTCGACAACTGGGTCGACCACCAAAGCTTGCCTCCCAGGGGTGGCAATGTGCGTAGGGTGATCGGACTGGTCGAATGTGATGGCAGTCTGAGACCACTTCAGATAACTGGGTGTCACCGGAGCAACCATATTCACCTCACGGTTGATGACTTTCAGTCGACTTTTGCTTTCGACATCAGCAAAAATCATCAGGGTGGAATTTATTTGGGGGTATCCGTCGTTGCTATCTTCCTTGTCCTCGACTCTGTCTGACTCCTTTTCCTTATCCTTGGACTATTTGCCTTGAAACTGCTGGATTAGGAGCCGGCACTGTCGAGTGGTATGCTTTGGGTAAATAAAATTACCCTCTTCATCTTTCTTGGTGTGGATGTGACATCGCAGATCCAAAACATCGTTTCCATCTTGATCCTTGACTTTCTTGGGCTTCCAGGTGCCCTTGGGTTTTCCCTTGAAATTTCCCTGGGCTACGGCCAGGGCCTCCCCAGGAGCGGCTGGCTCGGCCTTTTGCTTCTGTTTCCGACTGGAGTTTCCTCCGGTTTCTTGGGCGACTGCCTTGTGCTTGCCACTCCGGAGTCGGTCCTCGTCTTCACCATTAGCGTACTTGGTGGCAATCTTCATCATCCGATTCAGAGACATCTCTCCAATTCGACCGAACTTCAGATTCAACTCTCTGTATTTAACGCCTTCCTTAAAGGCACAAACTGCTTGATGGTCTGGCACATTCTCAACCGAGTGATGCAGTGTGATCCACCTCTGGATGTATTCCCTCAGAGTTTCATTCGGCTTCTGCACGCAAGACCGCAACTTTGTAAGGCCTGCAGGTCGCTTGCATGTTCCTTCAAAGGTTGTGATAAACACTCGGGAGAGGTCCTCCCAAGTGTAAATGCTGCTGGGTGCCAACTGATTTAGCCACGCTCTGGCTGAGCCCTCTAACATGAGAGGCAAATGCTTCATGGCCACCTCATCATTGCCACCACCAATTTGTACAGCCACTCGGTAATCTTCGAGCCAAGTGTCAGGCTTAGATTCACCGGTGAACTTGCTGATTCCAGTCGCCAGCCTGAAATTGGGAGGAATCACTACGGCTCTGATGGCTCGACTGAAACACTCTGGCCCTGAAACACGTATTCTGCTGCTGGAGGGCGCATCTCTGTTCTGGCCTTCCCGATGAGCCCTGTTCCTGTCAACCAAGCCTTGAACGCGGACAGATCTCGCGTCAAAGCCTGGGTCCCTGGGGTCGACGGGAATCCTCTGCCCAATGCTATGAGGGCGCCTGTCATCTCGATGTTGAGGTGCATACGACCCACTCCTCGGGGGAGGGGTTGGCACTCGACGTCGATCATCATGATCGGATCGGTGATCATACTGCTCATTCCTTTTGTACTGATCATGCCGGTCGCCACGTCCCTCACGCCTCGGGGGCGACCGCGGGCTTTGAGCCGACTGGACTGGGAAACAGCGGAATTCTGGTTTCCCGCCGCCCGGAGCAACGCTCTAATCTGTAACAAGCCCCTGCCAGCCTCCGACTGGGAGGGCTGAATCGATTCTGCTATACGGGCCGCGGCGGCCAAATTCTGAACTGGGGTTCGGTATACCTGTGTCGGCGGGAAGAGCTGGCGTCGACTAGACTCGGGAGCCCGCTGACACGCTTGCTCGTCGAGTGCTCGCTGAAGATTCTCCAGTCGAGTGCGCTCGGCCAAATTAGCCAAGCGCGCGTCCTCCAAGGCCCGGGCCTCGGGGGACTCTCCGACGATAGGGGTGCGGAGGGCGTCCGTGTTCCGGCGGCGAAGCTCCTCTCGCTGTGATGACGTGAGAGGTTCGGGGAGATACTCATCGTGGGGATGCGACGGGTCGCCCCTACCCGCGCCTCCATCAGCGCGAGGGAAACCGGGAGGACTGTGCGTTCCATCGACCGCCAGGATCTCAGCCGCGGGGTCGCTGCTGTCGCACTCGGATGCGGTCTCCGTGGAGCCAGTCGACAGGTCGAACAGGCCGCAGAGGGATTCGTCGGGCTCGATTGCCGCGACTTGCGGGGCGGCCGACTGGCGAGCCACGGCGTGCCTCACCCACCTCTGAAGTCTCGACCGACCGGAGCGCTTGCGCCGGTGGGAGATAGAGCGGGGAGACGATACGGGGGCCGACCGATACTGGGTCGACGGCTGCCGCAGGAGGACGCCACGAACGCATGCGCGGAAATGCGTCGCACCACGGACGGGGAGCGCGTCGATGTCGAGTGGCGCCTCCTGAAGCCAGGCGGAGTCGTCGGCGATGAACGTGAGCGCGCCGAGGCGGATCTCGCGGCCCTCCACCAAAACTCCGCACGAAACCATGATCACAGGGATCGGAAAAATCGCAACTTCTCCAATCAGGCGCTAAGATTCCTGCCCCACGGTGGGCGCCATCTGTCGTGGTTCTAGCTCTGACAGTGATGTAGGTGGGTATGTATGGAGAGGCTAGATCTCAGCTATTGGGAAGTTGTAAACACACCAAGATGTACGAGTTCAGGCCCTTCGCGGAGGAAGTAACAACCCTACGTCTCGGTGCCCGGAGGCGGTCGACTGGATTACTGGCGTGTGAATAACAGGGGTGCGAACCCTCCATACTGAGGAGGGGGGTGGCTTATATAGAGTTCGCCGGCCCTCTCCTGCCCTCAGTAATGCAGGGTTTAAGGTACATTTAAGGTTGGGCGTTATTGGTAACGCCCCTAATAGAGTGCTACAATGACCATAAAGACTACTTAATAGCCGACCGTTTGCCTGCGGAGTGACTTCAGATCTCCTGGCGGTCGAGTGGCTAGCTTCATGGTCGAGCGGTAGCTTCTTGGTCGAGTGTCTTGAACCCGTCGAGTGAGATACCTTCAAGTCGATTGAAAGGTGACTTCTCCTAGGGATGTCCTAGGGTAGGGCTCCTTGGACAGGTCCGTGCCCCTACCCTAGGTACATGGCTTCATCACGTGCCACTTGTCGCGACCTGAGAAAGTGGAATGCTCTTTGCAACGAGTACTCCTTAATTAGTGATTTCGGCCTAAGGCGCCAAAGTGGAGGTCTCTTGACGGGGGAAATTCCTATTGGACGCTCGTTGCGTCAAAATGTCGAGCGAACGCGTAGGGGAGCGATCAGCTGGGCCGGCTTCCCAGCCGGTTTTTATCGGGTTGAGAACCTTCTAGAAGGTTCCTTAAGCTGGTTTTCTATTTTCCTTTTTATTTCTTCTTTTCCTTTTTTTCTTTTTTCATGTTTCTTTTTTTCCTCTCCTTCTTTTTTGCTTCCTGCTTTTATTTTTTTCAAAAAATATTTGTGTTTTTTAAAAAATGTGCGTAAATTTCAAAAAATATTTGCATTATCATATTTTTTTTAAAATTTGAAAAAAAGTTTCCGCTTTAGAAATTTGTTCAGAAATTCAAAAAATATTCGCTTTTAAGAAATGTTTGTGCTCTTTCAAAAATTGTGCAGAAGTTTGAAAAATATTCCTGTTTTCAATTTTGGTTCAGAAATTAAAAAAATGTTCATGCTTTTAAGAAAAATGTTCCCATTTAAAAAATTTGTTCAGAAATTCAGAAATTATTCAAGAATTTAAAAAAATCTTCATTCTATTAAAAAATTGTTCAGAAGTTCGAAAAATGTTCCTGTTTTCAATTTTGGTTCACAATTTATAAAAAAAATCGTGCTTTTCCGAAAAATGTTCCTGTTTTAAAATTTTGTTCAAAAATTCAAAAAATGTTCTTTGCTATTCAAATTTGTTCAGAAGTTCAAAAAATGTTCCTGTTTCAATTTTTGTTCATAAATTCAGAAAAAATTCACAAATTTTAAAAATTGTTCAGAATTAAAAAAAGGCAGTTAAAGTTCCAGGCGCTACAGTACAACTATGTTCGCATTTAGAATTTTCAAAAAATGTTTCAGAATCTGGCGCTAATGTTACTTCTTGAATATTTCGGGTTGTGTACTAGAAAACAACTGTCGTCATCACCCGCAAATGGGCCGGCCCAACATAGCGTCGTCTCTGCGTTTGCTCGGCTGTTCGACGCAAAACGCGTCGAATAGGAGCTCCCATGACCTTGATGGGAGCCTTTCTCCCAGGTTACAATTTCAAAAAAAAAAATCAACTCATAGATTTAGGAGTATATATGTATGAAGAAGTGTGGTTGATCCGAGAGGAGGTGGATCGAGGGTCCGGCCGGGCCGGCAAGGGAGGGTCCGCATCAGAGGTTAGCGGCCCATGCGCTGCCGCGAACGTCGGCAGCGTGGCGTGGTAGGTCTTTTGGGTTGTGCTCCAGCCTTCGGTATTGTTCGGAAGGAAGGAATGAATTGACAGGCAACACGGCGGCCGGCGGCGAGTGAGCGGCCTAATGAGAGAGAGACAGACGCGGGCGTACGTGCTACCCCCTCCTTTTCGGTTTATATGGCTCAATTCAAAAATCTCACCAATCAAGGTAGATGGTGAGTGGTGAAATAATTGTTGAGTTTGCAAAAGCACTCAATTAATGACGCGGGCGTACGTGCTACCCCCTCCTTTTTGGTTTATATGGCTCAATTCGAAAATCTCACCAATCAAGATAGATGGTGAGTGGTGGAATAATTGTTGTAGTTTGCAAAAGCACTCAATTATTGCTTTTGTTTTCCTCAAAAAATTGTGTTTACCAATGTATTAATTGCAATGCATGCATTGTATAAAGTACATGCATTGGTCAATTTTCTTTGAATACTTGCATGCAATGATTTAATGCACCTTGAAATCTAAACATGTGATGAGGAACAACCAAATTGAGCCTTATAAAACGAAAAAAAATTAAAATTTTAAGATAAGCCCTATAAACCAGAAAGGAATGAGTACTTAATTAGCACCACCAACCGATTCACCGGATCGATCGATGATTGAGGAAGAAAAAAAGTTATCTTAAAACCGGCCTTAACATGCATGCGTATATACACAGTATAATCCGCGCTAATTAATTTCATGATATTATTATTTCTTAGGACCCAATTATTAGATCAAATCTTCCGGTGCACTCGTCATAGTAATATCTATTCAAGTTCTATACGATGATGCAAATTTTGCAGAGTTGCATAAGCCGAAGACCTTGCCACTGCACCAATAAAAATCGATATTTTTTTTACCAATCCCTATTTCTTGACAAAACCAATTGCATCGAGACTTGGAACAAAAGAAACAAAAAATAGCTCATTCTCTCACCGACCTCTGTGCATCCCAAATAAATTAAGGGTGAGATATACTATGTTACAACAATAATGAGGCATCAATTGTAACAATATACCATGTTACACTATGGCATAATTGGTAACACGTACGTAATAATTGGTAACAGTCCGTGGCAGCTTGTTTTGTGGTGATACTTGTAGTCAACATCATATTTAAAAATATATTTAAGAAAGCTAGAACACACCTGCACTCATACTGCTTCCTAAGAGCACAAGTATCACCACAAAACAAGTTGCCACAGGCTATTTGTCCATCCTTGAATTCCACACCCGACGAGGCCGAGGAATTATATATAATAATATCAAAGGATAAGGAGCGACGTATCATATCTATAGACTAAAAATAAAATAAAAATGTATCCATAAGATATCATGACCATCAACCAGCAGGTGGTCCCCACGAGGCTAAAGGGATAGATGATGTATTTTTTTGCTGAGATAGGGATAGATGATGCTAAAGGGACAGATGATGTCAAATGGATATGGTCCAACAAGCCTTCTATAGACCTCTAAAAAGAGACATAATAAAATGCATGCAAAAAAATATTAAGACCAAAGAAAAACCCGCGGTTCTCACTCACATCGTAGTTATTCTATTATACTAACAAACATGCATGTGCGTTGTAACGGGAGACAAAAATATTATATCCTAGCCAAATAAGTATGGCTCAATACCCCGACATATGAGTGTCCTCTATTTTAACACGGTGGCCCATCATGTTGTCACTTATATTATTTTTTCTCACCCTTGCTGTTGATGGCCCGCGGTGTCCACGTAAAACTGATCTTGTCGACAACGAACTATTCCCAACGCCAAAACATATAAATTCTTTCGAGAAACTAAGTAAATCCTAGACATAGACTTAGCCGCCCAAATTCTTGAGCTATCTTGTCACGCCCCGAGACCGGGCCTAGACGAGACAGCCGCCGCGCGCCTATAGCCCAGGAGGACTATAGTCATGCAAGGCGTGATTAAACATGCATTAACCAACAATGGATCACAAAGGTTCATAAATTTGCTTTTACAGATTCTTTACATTTACAACATCTCAAATAAATCAGTCTATAATCGCTTCCCACCCACCGGTCCAGCCTAATTTTAGATGACGACATCTTCTAAACATGCTTATGTTACATCGTCTGCATATAGAAAAACAGAGAAAGCAAGGGTGAGTACGACAAGTCATACTCAGCAAGTAGATACTTCACTATTCAACAAGAGTAGAATTTAAGGATATTGATACAGTAACAACAGGTTGACTGTATCTAAAGGAGCATAAATAGCGTGACAAATTGCTGGGGCCAATTTCATTGGAAATAGGTAAAAGAACAACATAACCGGATATAATGAAAATGGACCAAGAAATTATTGGCATCACACATGACCGCAAGCTTCCCAACCCGGGAGTCACAGGGGTGAAATTTCACACATTTACGCTCTTAAGAGGGGTACTCTGACGTCGACAGCCTCGACTAGAACCACACAGGTTCCAGAAGAGCAGAGCTCTTTATTCCCCCAAGAACCGACCACTCGACTTACTAGTGTCGATCGCTCCTACGGATCCATCATCGACACGCTTCCGAACGAGTGCCGTTCTTAGCGGAGAACTCAGACAGTCCCATACCTGAACTGTGACCGGTACAATACGTTTGCCGTCGTGACACCAATATAGATGGATATGCGTTTGAATCAACGATAGGATTACTGAAATATCAGTCAAAGACAATACACTCATGACTTTTCATGAGTTCCTCCAAAATACTCTGGTTCCATCAACAAATGGATTATGAGGACAACACATTCCTCTCTCAAGGATCAATAGAGGATCAACAAAGATCAAGGTGCAATAATATTATCAGATAATCAAGGAAGACAACAATAATGCGAGACCAGGAAGTTTAGCAAAGCAGCTACTTGCCTCAGATAATATGATTTCTCCTTTAGAATAATATTCTGCCAGAAGATGAAACTCCATCATCTTTGTATAAAATCTGACGAACACACATATACTCATATTTCTTCTGATGTATGGCTCGGCTCTTCCCTCCAGCAGCACCTAAACGCTCTAATCTTCTCCAAATATGGATGCATGCATGAATTCTTCATCTCTCTTCTTTATTTTTCCGGTGTCTTTCTTTCTCTCAGGCTCTCTCCTCCAGTGTCTATGTCTTTCTCTCAGAGCTGTTCTTTGAGCAGCGTGACCCGCAGCTATTTATATGAGGCAAGCGCCCGTGCAAGTCTAAAATATCTTGGCATGGCTCTCACTTAAGCACTAAGAAATGGCCACGTATAGGACACGTAAAAGCTGATTTCTATTTTCTATTTCTACGTTCCTCTAGTACTTGGCCAGGTTGCAGCCCACGTAGGAAACTTGGGTTTCTAGCGATGCAGCCGATGCATGCATCTACCCACGTTTGCTTCCATTCCTCTCCTGTACGTGTAGTTGATTCACTAGAGTTTTCTAAACACCTGACATATGCATGCATATCCTCTAGAACCAAGTCACGTTGCCTCTTCCTCATGATTACATGCATGTACCTAGTTGACTTGGAGCACTCGTACTAGGAAATATCTACCAAGTATCATTTCTACCTGACCCAAATCCATCTAGTCTAATTCCATGTTAACTCTCTTAATTATCTAGATTATACTACCACATACAAACACCACCACGTGAGTGCATGGATGCTAGTCTCACGTGCACAAATGCACACCCTATCTGATTGTGTGGATATTCCATCTATTATTGCAGGGAGAAAAATACATGTCTATTATATTTCTTTGAAACAGTGCTCAATCATTTGTTTAAAGAAATAATACAGATTTAATTATTCATCTTAACTTCAGAACAAAAAATAATAATAACCCTAAAAATCCGGGTTATTACATATCTAGAGCAATCTCATGGAAAACTACTAAAATAGACCACATGATATTTTTAAAAAAATCTCTAGGAGCACAATTTCAAACAATATGGAAATCAACATTAAGCCACTGGTCTACATAAACCTCACATCAGCAGTTTAGTGTACACCGGTTTTGGGAAATGAACCTTTTTTGCCTGGCTTTTATTTTTATTATTTCACATTTTCACATTTTCTTTTAAATTTTCTTTTTTCGTTTAAGGTTTTTTTTCCAAGTTTGGTTTTCTTTTCTTTGTATTTATCCCTTCCCTTTTCATTTTCAAATTTTAGATTTCATTTTGCGAACGCCTTTGAAATTCATGAATAGTTTTTGAAATCATAAACTTGATGGAATTAAATACTTTTTGTAATCATGAACATTTTTTGAAATCGCAAACGTTTCCCTTTTCCTTTAAAATTTTATTTTTTGTTTATTTTTAAGTTCGTTTTTTTTAATTTACCTTTTCCATTTTGCGAACACCTTTAAAATTCCTGAATATTTTGTGGAAATCGTAAACATTTCTGGAATTTAATATCTTTTTGAAATCGTAAATTTTTTTCATATTCACAAACATTTTGTACAAAGTCTTGAACATTTTATGAAATAGTGAAAATTTTAAGAATTCGTGAACATTTCTAGGAATCTTTTCAATCGGCAAACATATTTTTGAATCAACAAGCATATTGTTTAAAAATTTGGGAACACATTTTGAAACTCACAAACATTTGTTTTGTTTAGAAGAACATTTTGTGAAATGAATGAACAACTTTCGAATTCATGAACAGTTTTGGTATCAGCGAACATTTTTTGAATCGATGAGCTATTTTTGAAATTGGGGAACAAAATCCAAAATTGATGTTTTTTTTGAATTTTTGTGTACATGTTATAAAATTTCATGGAATTTTTTGAAAATCACGAATATGTTTTGAATACACGATAATTTTTCAAAACCAAGAACATTTTTATTTTCCAAATATATTTTGAAAATCCTGAATTCTTTTATAATATGCGGACAATTTTTTAAAATCACACAGTTTTTTTAATCCGTGAATTTTTTATGATTTGGTGAACATTTCTTGAATTCACAAACATTTTATGATTTTGCAAACATATTTTTTCAAAACTCACAATTTTTTGAAATTCGGAATTTTGGGAAATCCTGAATTAATATAAAGAAGGAAAAATAAAAACATAAACAATAAAAGAAAAGGCAAAAAAGGGTTTGCTGTTAGAGAAGCATTTAGAACAATTTCGGTGGCAGTTTTTTCGGAGTGATGATGGCGGTTTCTGTTAGAGAAGCCAATTTTCGTTTCTAAACTTCCATCGGTCGATCTCGTATGAGAATTAAAACTGCCATAAAAAAGGGTTTGCTTGCCACCCTTCTCTCAGCGATTGGTCGCCAGCTAACTTTTCCAAAAACTAAAAGCATCTTGGAGATATGCTTGATGGGATTAGTTTCTGAGGTCTAGACTATTCCTTAAGTCAAAAAGAAAAGGATCATTATGCGACTCGAAGTATGAAAATTGACCAATGCATACAGGTACAAATACATACTACTACGTGCCGGACAAGTGTGCATAACATTGGCGATTCCCTCAGGCTTCAAAGCACGCTGAATTTCTTGCTTATTTGAAAAAAAACTAACAGCGAGGATCCAGCCAGTCTCTGTAATCAAAATTTTAGGGATGACTCAAACACCGTGCGGGTGGCCGAGCATGACGCCTGAGGAATTTGACAAGTTGTGCTCTTGTATCAGCTAATCTAACTGTTGTGTGATTGCCCATTGCTGACTTTAGCAAAAATTACAAAAAAAATCAAATTGATTCTTCACGCAGTTGGAATGCTCAACAATATTAAGAAGTACTGTATCAGATAAGCAGAGAAGCAGATGTGGCCTCTTTCCTAAAAAAAGTATCAGAGAAGCAGATGTTGTTTTGCAACTAAACCAAAGATCTTTAGAAGCTTCCATGGAAGAACATCACATCTTTTACATTGAGACATCACAAGCATACACATCAATTGTACAGCAACCGCCCTTCTAAACTACAAACAAGCCGCATACTAAATTTTGTTACCAAGTGTACTTTCTTGCTGATTACATGGTTCCAGAAAAATCGGAGTCTGAGACAACCAGACATGATCTGTACTAGTATGGGAGGTGACATTATCAGTTTCATGAGCTGCCAACTAGGAGACATATGAAGATGACTCCTACTCTGAAGATTATCCGGTCATGCCTTCAACTAATCGATTTGAAGATCAAAGGCAAACTATTGTTGGAGCATGAAAGATGGTCCTGAATCTGAATAATCACCGAATAGTCAGTTCTGGAGCAACCATAAAAAACATGATATAGAAATATTTACCTGCCAATGAGTGGTCGCGGAAGAGGCTTATGTGGCCTGACAATATGTATGTAAGTAATCTTGATATGTCATTCTTCACTGCAGCTATATAGTATAAACAGTCGTTATTGGGAAGCAAAGGATAGCGAGATGGAGGAAGGGACAATAACTCAAAACGAAAAACAGAAGAAAAAGAGGTACAACAAGTTTGCATTCAGATTTCTGAAAAAATATGATAATCTCATATCTTTTTGTCAAAAATAGCCCCAACATATTAGATGAAAACAATAAAGTGAAAGTGTACCTAAATATTATATGAAATAAGTTGCTGTGATATTACCTCAAATTAAAATCAGTACCAATATCTAGTCATATAGTTTCTAAAACAAATCCTCCAGTACAGTGGCATGCAAATAAAGTGAGCATGAAATTCTATCCACTGAAGGAATCAATTTCGCAACCTAAATAAGATGATAATAAGGTACAAGGGTGTGCTTCCAAACCAGGGACATGCCACATATGCAACCAAGAGCAGGAAATGGCGATGCATTGTTTTATGCATAATTCTTGGATGCAACAACTTTGGCTACCTGCCTTGTCAATGTCAAAAGCAGCTTCTGATTTGCATAAGAACATGAAGAATTGCAGCCCTGTTCGTGGTCCGCATCTTCAACAGATTTACCAGCTCCAGGCAATAAGACTCCATAATGACCTTCCAACATAGTAATGAGCCAAGCCAAACTTTGGAGTGACACCCCATCTTGCAAATCCATTGAAGCTTAACATAGGTTATGAATCTCATAGCAATCACATAAGCAATCATAGGCAGCTCTATCCTCTATGCGAAACTAACATTCGATTGTCTTTTACTAAAAATTTGTTACCAGATAAAACAGGGATCCCAAAGTATCGCATTTATAGAATAAAAAGGTCAGTTCACTACTATATCATGTTTTTTCAAACAAATTATAGGGAACAATATATGAGGTTTTGCAATGGATTGTAAGGAACACCGACATTCTGCAAGTCATGGTTTAGTATACATTGTATATAGGAGACTGAAAAAAACCAGTTTTGTCCAAAAGATGAACTACTGTAGATAATAAAATCAGGAAGATGAACTTGTTAATGCTTTCACGAAGTTCAGTTGAACATTGTAAAGTATAAGTTCTGTTTAATATTGTTTACGAATAAAGGATCCAAACAGGGAGTGCATCCCTTGTAATTTGCATGAAGATCGTAGAAATATACTCGTAGCTCATACCTAAATATTGTGCTGACAGCGCACTATTCCAAATCTTAATCAATAAAAAGATGCCTTTTGAGAAGAAGCATACAGACCTAGATCTAGATCCTTGAGCTGCTGTAGTTGGATAGTGCCACCGGCGGCGTTAGTGGTAGATTGAGTATGCCCTCACAACGAGGCGCTGCTGCGAAAGATGAAATCAAGGCACTGCTTTCAACAAATCAGATCACCCATCTGGATTTCAGTGAGACGACGCTCCATTGGTACATGATTGAGAGAGATCAAGCGAAATTTACTAACCTATTTTGCCTGTTGAGTGGTACAGAAGAGGGAGAGAGAGAGAGGGATTACAGGAGCTTTGCTACACCTACGTAACAATCGTTACGAAACCTACT
This sequence comes from Triticum dicoccoides, assembly GCF_002162155.2. NCBI lineage: Eukaryota > Viridiplantae > Streptophyta > Magnoliopsida > Poales > Poaceae > Triticum > Triticum dicoccoides. The sequence goes on along the minus strand of NC_041388.1, from coordinate 4,484,488 downwards.
TACAATCTGAGCTGGCCTAATTTCATTGGAAGGCAAAAAG
>NC_041388.1:4478612-4484234 GCF_002162155.2 Triticum dicoccoides | reverse complement strand
TTCAGATGGAAAGAAACTTAGCTTTACGTAACTGGTTATGTAGGTATAGCATTTTTGGGATTACAGAAGAAGATCGATTCGTGGATTAGTGGGACGGAATATTCCTCTACGGGCGGAGTCGTTCCGTCGTATACTATTTAAATTGCTACTTGTACATTTGATGACTCAAGATTAAATTAATCATAACCATTAGATTTTATTCAGGAGTCTAATTTAGCAGTGCTAATCAGGCTAGGTACACTGGTGGGTGTCTTGAAGGAAAAAAAATAGTTTGTTTGTTTAATAGTACTCCTTCCGTCCATAATATAAAGCGTTTTCGACACCACACTAGTGTTAAAAACGCTTTTATATTACGGAACAGAAGGAGTAGTATATAGAAGATATGGATACATTTTTCTTGCAAGAAAAAAAGGTATAGATACAATTGTGGGGCGGCTTACTTTTTTCTTGCGAGAAAAGAAGGCATAGATACACTTGTGGGGTGGCTTGAAGAATAAAAATAGTTTGCTCGTTTCATAGTAATATAGATATAGATTACGCTAGGTTTTTTCCAAAAGTATCCATAGGAAAACGGAGCTGCTAAATCTCGTCTCAGTCGTGTTAAAAAAGAATCTCGTGTCAGTGGACGAGTGAGCCATTGGATGTTTTGTTCGCTTTAAGATTTGCGCTAGGTGTGTTTGTCCTTGTTTCAGCCTGTATAAGACGACCAGCCCGTTTCTTTGTTTTGTTGGGCCTTTTTGTAGCGCGCGTGCGTTGCTTTTGTGCTAGGCGGGTGTTCTGGCGGGCTTTTTTCTTTGTCTTTTGCGTTTCTGTCGTTGCTTTCTGCTGACTTCGCACTGGATTGTTTGCTTGCTTTGCTCCCATTTTTCCTTTTCCCATTTCTTTTTCTGTTTTCTATTAGCTTTTGTTTTTTCATAAATACTACCACATGTTTTTTGTTTTTGTGCGTAATTACATGTCAACCATCGGTGTGCAACTTTTTCTTTTCTTTTCAAGAGTATTGTCATCGGTCACATCCATCGATCATACGGAGTTCCATGCGCATCAGCCACACACACTATTATATGTATGTCATCCGCGTGCAACTTATCTCCCCCCTTTTAAGAGTATTTTCTTGCTGGTCAACTGCAAGTGTCGTCCCGACTGCAATTGTATGTCTTCAACTTACTAGTGTTTTGTCGAGGAGGAAGTTGCATGTCTGGCACTAGGCGTGCAACTGCAAGGGGCGCCTCCGACTGCAACTGTGTGTCTTCAACGCGATTGCAACTTACTAGTGTTTTGTCGGAGGGGGGAGTTGCATATCTAGCACTAGGCACGCAACTGCAAGTGTCGCCTTCGACTGCAACTGCATGTCTTCAACGCGATTGCAACTTAGTGTTATTTTTGTCAGAGGGTGGAAAACAATTGCATGTCTTGTACTACACATGCAACTGCAAGTGTTGCGCTCGACAACAACTGCAAGTCTTCAACTTGACTGCAACTCTGTGGTGTTTTTGTTCGGGAGGGCGTAGTTGCATATCTGCCACTAGGCATGCAACTGCAAGTGTAGCCCCCGACTGCAACTGCATGTCTTCAACGCGACTACATCTCGGCGGTGTTTTGTTTGAGGGAGGGGGATAATTGCATGTCTACTACTAGTCAAGCATCTGCAAGTGTCGTCCCTGGCTGCAACTCGGATACATTTCCTGCTGATGGAGGGATCCCATGTCTGCCACTAGCGTGGAATTGCAAGTATCGTCCACACAATTACTACTTTTATTACAACTATTATTATTATCATCATCATATTTTTATGCTTAGTTTTTGTTGTTTTTGTATTTTTTTTCTTTTCAAAACACACGGTGAACATTTTTTAAGAAACATGATGGTTTTTAGGAACAAATTTTTCAACACATGTTGAATAATTTTAAGAATAAAAGAGCACTTTTTCCAAAACATTATGATAAATGTAAATAAAATGCTTCCATTTTCTTTTTTATAATGAGCCGATAACTAATTTTTCAAAGGAAATAAACATTTAACAGACAACAGAAAAAACAGAAAAAACAAACAAAAACAACAAAAAATGGATGGAAGAAAAATCATGCAAACTTACTACTGGCCCGGCCAGTGTGCCAAACTAGCAGCATCTCCAGAAACTCTCGATAGAGTAAAAAAACGCAGACCAAAAAGCACAGAGCAACCGAGAAAATGACAAATGCATTAGACGCAATAGCAGAGCCGGCCCAACAATAGTAGAAAAGTAGCAGATTAAATGAGAAATTAAAGATGGGCTGGGCTATTGTTGGACGATGTCATCTGACCGAAGTCTCACTCGACTAAGATCTAGATGGACCTATAGAAAAAAATGGTTCTGCTTCTATACTACTATCTCCCTTCCTAAATATAAGACCTTTTAGATATTTCACTATGGACTATATACAGACTCTGTATATAGTCCATAGTGAAATATCTAAAAGGTCTTATATTTAGGAATGAAGGGAGTAACATATTCTCTAGCAGATAAATTAAACCTGATATCATGGACAATAACATTTTTATCATCCGTGTTGATGTCAAGATTTTCTGTTGTAGGATACTCATCTTCTAGATTAAGATTCGTTTATTCCTCTGCGACAACTATTGTTGATTTTTTTTGAAGTGCTTGTTCTCTTACAAACTAATCAATGGATCATTTCTATGATTAGTAGCTAAATACCTGTGTTTTCCTACAGGATAAAACAATATTTGAATAATGGTGGCGTGTTACCGAATGTCCTCAAAGACACGATCAGAGCCCTCGACCTTAAGTAATCACATTAATGACTCAACTTTCAAACTGATTCGACAAAGAAAAATCCCTATTTAAATGGAACTAATTAATTGCACAGGTAATTAACTTGTCTTACTAATTAATTTTAATAGTGGTCTTATTTTCAAATCGATTCGGCTCTCGAATTGCCATGTGATTAATTCAGTGCACTAATTACTTGATTTTTAGATGGATTCGGTGCAGTAAAATCTTAATTTAAATGGAACTAATTAATTGCACAAATAATTCACTGTTTGGTGGATTAATTTCTTAATTTCCAAATTGATTCGGTGCTCGGTTTCATATTATTTTCACATTAATGGCCGAACGACTACATACACATCTTTTTTTAATAGTAGAGATTAGAGATCACCATGATCGATTCCTTTTCGTAACAATGTTACTAAATTTGGCAGATAAAAAAGGATTAAGTAGATTAGTGGGCTAAAAACCACTTTAACTAAACTGGCAGGATAAAAAGAGTCGGTGTGGAAGATTTAACCTGAATGGAGGCGATACTATGAGCTTGCGTATAGGCCTGTGCCGATTCTGATAGTACGCCGAGCACATATTAATAGGTTGATATGATATGATTTGATTTGGATATGAGTAGTGGAAGGAAAGAAACGTTTGCATTTTAGTTGAAATTTTCTGAAGATTTGATTTGAATGAGTTAATGTTTGACGTTGTTTTGAGAAAGTGCTGACTTGATTGAGTTAATGTATGCGTCAAATGTGTCGGTCCATATGGGGAAGCAAAAGGCCGCCAACAACCACTTACGAGTTACGGCCGATGACAAAATGACCTCGGCATCCGGCCAGGAACACACATGAGTATGAGTACGAAAACCAAGGCCTCACCTGAACAGGGAATTCGCCATTGGAGCTGCTAGCCATATTACTAGTCGTTCAAACGGACAGCGATATGGATTGAAGGGAGTAATAACTCTATGAATTTCGCCTTTCGCTGAGACTAGACATATTATTATCACTTCCAAACATAACTATGCGACTCCAGGATACAAAGTGCCCAATTATTAAATCAACACTTCAAGTGCACTTGGCATAGTAAATGTCTATCCAACTTCTATAAAATGGTGCAAACTTTGCAGTTGCAAAAGCTGAAGACCGTCCCAGCGCACGAGTAATGCGCGAGTTTTCTCTTAGATGCCTCTGCATCCAGATGACAGAGCCGCGCGCAGATAGAATTGGTGCATATGGTCAATATATTGCCCGTCCTCTCACAGATCTCCGTGCATCCCAAATAAATTAAGGGTTAGATATACCATGCTATAATAATAGCAAGACATCAACTGTAACAATATACCATGTTACACTATTGCATAATTGGTAACACATAATATGCATGCCTCAAGGACACAGAAAAATGTGCGCCAACATCATATTTAAGAAAACTTCTGGTATTACGATCTTGAAATATACTACTACATGTTTTGATAGGTTATTCCTAAAATAACCTATTCCATAAGAAACCTACTTCAGAAAAACAATAGCTAGCACATACCTGCACTCATACTGCTTCCTAAGGGCACAAGTATCACCACAAAACAAGCTGTGACAGACTGCTTGTCCATTCTTGAATTCCACACCCGGCGAGGCCCAAGGAATGATATACAGTATAATGTTACAGGAGAAGGAACGACGTGTCGTATATATAGAGTCAAAGAGAAATAAAACTGCTCCAGTAAGACATCTTGACCGCATACCAGCAGGTGGTCCACACTGTGGTCAAAGGGATAGATGATGTCAAGGTTCAACAAGTCATCAATTGACCTCTACAAAAAGACATAATAAAATGCATGCAACAAATATTATGACCAAAGAAAAAACAGTTGTTTTGACTCACATCACAGTTAATCTACTCCATCCATTCCTAAATATAAGTATTTTTAAAGGTTCCAATATGGACCACATACGGTGCAAAATAAGTGAATCTACACACTAAACTATGTCTATATACATCTGTATGTAATTCATATTAAAATCTCTATTAGGACTTATATTTATGAATGGAGGCAGTATTATATTTTTAAATTACTAGTGACTAACCACATAGAAGAGAATTCTGATGGAATATCTCAAGAAAAAATCGCTCACCCCTCAAAGAAAAATGTGAGAGAAGAGAGAAATCGCTCGACACAAGAACGAATGGGGGCTGGTCGAAAGATAGAGTATGCGGCGGCCGCTCGATTCAGGCGAAGCGGGCGACCTGCAGTGGGATCCAGCCTACGCTGGCTAGCGCGAGGGGATGAGCATGAGTGGAAGCGACTGATGCGAGTGAAGGGGAGGGGGGGGAGGGGGCTGGTCGCTTGGGTTCATCCTTATCGTTCAGACGAGGAGTAAATCAACAATTTCTATGTGCAATTTAATAATTGGAAAAGAAGTGTACCACACATCAAGATGGCAACGGGGACGAAACCCACCGAGTTTTGCTTTCCCAAACCCGTCCCCACGAGAAAATCGCAAGCCCGTCCCCGTTCCCGTGCACAGGGGCAGTTTTTGCCCGCCCCCTAAGCCCGTCGGGTTTACAAAACCCATGGGGAACCCGTCCCCCGCGAGTAGTCAGTGAAAACCTCAGCTTTTGATAGAAAAAACGAGCATATTACAACAATAGCAGCAGGAAAAATCAGCATATTAAGCAACAAACATAGTATATTTGCAGCAGCAACATAAGAGCATCTCCAGCCGCGCCCCAACAGGCCCCCCAGGGCGACTTTTTTCACGCCGGCACCGAAAAAAACCCGCAGTCGCGCCCCCAAGATGCCGAAATCCGCCGACTCGACCTGTTTTTGGGCCCAATGATCTCAGGCC
>NC_041388.1:4476983-4478362 GCF_002162155.2 Triticum dicoccoides | reverse complement strand
TGGGCCACACTGTCAGGCGAAAAGTCAAGACAATCGTCCAGATTCGCCCACCGCCGCGCGCCCTGCCGCCACCCTGCCGATCCCGGTGCCGCCCACCGCCGCTAGATAGGCCATTCTCCGCCGGAAAAGAGAGATGGTTTCACCGTGGAAACCTCTCCACCACCTTCCTTGGGCGAGTTTTTCGGCGCTCCAGCCGCGCAGGGCGGGATACCGGCGGCTGTGCGCCCACCATGCCCGCCAGGTGTTCGACGATTGGTTTGCCCGACGATGGACTCGGACGAGGAGGAGGCTCTTGTGGCGCTGCTCGAGGAGGAAGCCGGTGCCGACGTCCAGGACGAAGAGCATCTCATGGTCCTCGCCGGTCAGGCCGGCCTGCTCGCGAGCAATGCAAAGTCGCAGCGAGCTGGTGATGACCCACAAGTATAGGGGTTCTATCGTAGTCCTTTCGATAAGTAAGAGTGTCGAACCCAACGAGGAGCAGAAGGAAATGATAATCGATTTTCAGCAAGGTATTCTCTGCAAGCACTGAAATTATAGGTAATAGGTAGTTTTATGATAAGATAATTGGTAACGAGCAACAAGTAACAAAAGTAAATAAAGTGCAGCAAGGTGAGTCAATCCTTTTTGTAGCAAAGGACAAGCCTGGACAAGTTCTTATATAATGTAAAGCGCTCCCGAGGACACATGGGAATATCGTCAAGCTAGGTTTCATCACGTTCATATGATTCGTGTTCGGTACTTTGATAATTTGGCATGTGGGTGGACCGGTGCTTGGGTATTGTCCTTACTTGGACAAGCATCCCACTTATGATTAACCTCTATTGCAAGCATTCACAACTACAACAAAAGTATTAAGGTAAACCTAACCATAGCATGAAACATATGGATCCAAATCAGCCCCTTACGAAGCAACGCATAAACAAGGGTTTAAGCTTCCGTCACTCTAGCAACCCATCATCTACTTATTACTTCCCAATGCCTTCCTCTAGGCCCAAATAATGGTGAAGTGTCATGTAGTCGACGTTCACATAACACCACTAGAGGAGAGACAACATACATCTCATCAAAATATCGAACGAATACCAAATTCACATGACTACTAATAGCAAGACTTCTCCCATGTCCTCAGGAACAAACGTAACTACTCACAAAGCATATTCATGTTCATAATCAGAGGGGTATTAATATGCATATAGGATCTGAACATATGATCTTCCACCAAATAAACCAACTAGCATCAACTACAAGGAGTAATTAACACTACTAGCAACCCACAGGTACCAATCCCGGACTTGGAGACAAGAATTGGATACAAGAGATGAACTAGGGTTTTGAGAGGAGATGGTGCTGGTGAAGATGTTGATGGAGATTGCCCTCTC
>NC_041388.1:4396202-4476741 GCF_002162155.2 Triticum dicoccoides | reverse complement strand
CCGGAGGGAAGTTTCCCCGGCAGAACAGCTCCGCCAGAGCCCTAGATTGGTTCCGCCAAGGTTCCGCCTCATAGCGGCGGAGTCTCGTCCGGGAAGATGGCCTATTATTTTTTTCTCATTGAAAGACTCCATATAGCAGAAGATGGCCATCGGAGGGCCACCAGGGGGCCCACGAGGTAGGGGGCGCCCAGGGGGGTAGGGCATGCCCCCACCCTCGTGGGCAGGGTGTGCCCCCCTGGTGAACTTCTTGCGCTCAGTATTTATTATATATTCTGAAAATGTCTTCCGTGAAGTTTCAGGACTTTTGGAGCTGTGCAGAATAGGTCCCTAATATTTGCTCCTTTTCCAGCCCAGAATCCCAGCTGCCGGCATTCTCTCTCTTTATGTAAACCTTATAAAATAAGAGAGAATATGCATAAGTATTGTGACATAATGTGTAATAACAGCCCGTAATGCAATAAATATCGATATAAAAGCATGATGCAAAATGGACGTATCAACTCCCCCAAGCTTAGACCTCGCTTGTCCTCAAGCGAAAGCCGAAATCGAAAAATATGTCCACATGTTTAGAGATAGAGGTGTCGATAAAAATAAAATACGGACATGAGGGCATCATGATCATTCTTAGAATAGCAACTTATATAATTCTTGTCATATGATCTCTTATGCTAAAGTAACAATTCAGTCACAATTTCAAGTATGAATCATAAACTTCATTAAAAACTAACAAACTATTATCTCAGTCATTGGAGCAATTGCAATTTATCATAACATATGAAAGAGTCAATATAAGAGCTTTTCAGCAAGTCCACATACTCAACTATCATATAGTCTTTCACAATTGCTAACACTCGCGCAATACTTATGGGTATGGAGTTTTAATCGGACACAGAGAAAGATAGGGGCTTATAGTTTTGCCTCCCAATGTTTTAACTCAAGGGTAATGTCAACAATAATAGTTCATGAAAACTCACATCCAGTTAGCCATATATACCAGGATCTTTCCAACATGTTGTGCTTGCCAAAAGATAAAATGTAAAAAGGAAGGGTGAAGATCACCATGACTCTTATGTAAGGCAGGAGATAAAAGTAAAAGATAGGCCCTTCGCAGAGGGAAGCACGGGTTGTCATGCGCTTTTATGGTTGGATGCACAAAATCTTAATGCGAAAGAACGTCACTTTATATTGCCACTTGTGATATGGACCTTTATTATGCAGTCTGTCGCTTTTATTTCTTCCATATCACACGATCGTATAAAGCTTATTTTCTCCCACACTAATAAGTCATACATATTTAGAGAGCAATTTTTATTGCTTGCACCGATGACAACTTACTTGGAGGACCTTACTCAATCCATAGGTAGGTATGGTGGACTCCCATGGCAAAACTGGTTTAAGGGTGTTTGGAAGCACAAGTAGTATCTCTACTTGGTGCGGTGAATTTGGCTAGCACGAAGGGGAAGGCAAGCTCAATCATGTTGGATGATCCATGACAATATAATTTATCTCAGATGTAAGAAAACATAACCCATTATGTTGTCTTCCTTGTCCAACATCAATTCTTTAGCATGTCATATTTTAATGAGTGCTCACAATCATAAAAGATGTCCAATATAGTATATTTATATGTGAAGACCTCTCTTTCTTTATTGCTACCTATTAATTGCAATGATGACCAAAACTATGTTTGTCAACTCTCAGCAACTTTTAATCATCATACTCTTTCTATGTGAGCTCATTACTCTCCATAAGATCCATATGATCTCTTCTATTCCTTTTATTCTTTCTCTTTTCTTTTATTCACTCAAGATCATGGCAAAATAATCAAGCCCTTGACTCAACACTAATCTTTATTATATAGCTCACGGACTCGATTACATAGAAGGATCATAAAGCAAAACTCACAACTAGATCATACTAAAAGCTTTATACTACTAGATCAAGATATTACCAAAAGGATCAAACTAAGAAAAACGGTAAAGATAAAAGTGATGGTGATACGATACCGGGGCACTCCCCCAAGCTTGGCAGTTGCCAAGGGGAGTGTCCATACGCATGTGATTATGTCTCCTTTGTTGGTGAAGAAGTTGACGGTTTTGTTGATGGCGTAGGCTTGTCGTCCTTCTTCCAAGGCATAGGCTCACCATCATAGGAGGATGATCGAGTCTCCTGAAACCTCAAATCTGCAGCCAAACTCATCCTCTTGAATCTATATTCATACTCACAGTTTTGATTTTACAGGTCATAGATCTGGGCTTGGAGGTGCTCGATTTTCTCATGAAGCTTGAAGATGGTGTTGGGGAACGTAGTAATTTCAAAAAAATTCCTACGCACACGCAAGATCATGGTGATGCATAGCAACGAGAGGGGAGAGTGTTGTCTACGTACCCTCGTAGACCGGAAGTGGAAGCGTTAGCACAACGCGGTTGATGTAGTCGTACGTCTTCACGGCCCGACCGATCAAGCACCGAAACTACGACACCTCCGAGTTCTAGCACACGTTCAGCTCGATGACGATCCCCGGACTCCGATCCAGCAGAATGTCGGGGAAGATTTCCGTCAGCACGACGGCGTGGTGACGATCTTGATGTTCTACCGTCGCAGGGCTTCGCCTAAGCACCACTACAATATTATCGAGGATTATGGTGGAAGGGGGCACCGCACACGGTTAAGAGATCAATGATCAATTGTTGTGTCTTTGGGGTGCCCCCTGCACCCGTATATAAAGGAGCAAGGGAGGAGGAGGCCGGCCCTAGGAGGGGGCGCGCCAAGTGTGGAGTCCTACTAGGACTCCCTAGTCCTAGTAGGATTCCACCTCCCATATGGAATAGGAAAAGAGGAAGGGAAAAGGAGAAGGAAGGAAGGGGGCACCCCCCTTCCCTAGTCCAATTCGGACCAGACCAAGGGGAGGGGTGCGGCCACCCTTGAGGCCCTTTTCCTTCTTTCCCGTATGGCCCAATAAGGCCCAATACATATTCCCGTAACTCTCGGTACTCCGAAAAATATCCGAATCACTCGGAACCTTTCCAATGTCCGAATATAGTCGTCCAATATATCGATCTTTACGTCTCGACCATTTTCGAGACTCCTTGTCATGTCCCCGATCTCATTCGGGACTCCGAACTCCTTCGGTACATCAAAACTCATAAACTCATAATATAACTGTCATCGAAACCTTAAGAGTGCGGACCCTACGGGTTCGAGAACAATGTAGACATGACCGAGACACGTCTCCGGTCAATAACCAATAGCGGAACCTGGATGCTCATATTGGCTCCCACATATTCTATGAAGATCTTTATCGGTCAAACCGCATAACAACATACGTTGTTCCCTTTGTCATCGGTATGTTACTTGCCCGAGATTCGATCGTCGATATCTCAATACCTAGTTCAATCTCGTTACCGGCAAGTCTCTTTACTCGTTCCGTAACACATCACCCCGCAACTAACTCATTAGTTGCAATGCTTGCAAGGCTTTAAGTGATGTGCATTACCGAGAGGGCCCATAGATACCTCTCCGACAATCGGAGTGACAAATCCTAATCTCAAAATCCCAACAAGTACCTTTGGAGACACCTGTAGAGCACCTTTATAATCACCCAGTTACGTGTGATGTTTGGTAGCACACAAAGTGTTCCTCCGGTAAACGGGAGTTGCATAATCTCATAGTCATAGGAACATGTATAAGTCATGAAGAAAGCAATAGCAACAACTAAACGATCAAGTGCTAAGCTAACGGAATGGGTCAAGTCAATCACATCATTCTCCTAATGATGTGATCTCGTTAATCAAATGACAACTCATGTCTATGGTTAGGAAACATAACCATCTTTGATCAACGAGCTAGTCAAGTAGAGGCATACTAGTGACACTCTATTTGTCTATGTATTCACACATGTATTATGTTTCCGGTTAATACAATTCTAGCATGAATAATAAACATTTATCATGATATAAGGAAATAAATAATAACTTTATTATTGCCTCTAGGGCATATTTCCTTCAGTCTCCCACTTGCACTAGAGTCAATAATCTAGTTCACATCGCCATGTGATTTAACATCAATAGTTCACATCACCATGTGATTAACACCCATAGTTCACATCGACATGTGATCAACACTAAAAGGGTTTACTAGAGTCAATAATCTAGTTCACATCGCTATGTGATTAACACCCAAAGAATACTGAGGTGTGATCATGTTTTGCTTGTGAGAGAAGTTTAGTCAATGGGTCTGCCACATTCAGATCCGTAAGTATTTTGCAAATTTCTATGTCAACAATGCTCTGCATGGAGCTACTCTAGCTAATTGCTCCCACTTTTAATATGTATCCAGATTGAGACTTAGAGTCATCTGGATCAGTGTCAAAACTTGCATCGACGTAACCCTTTACGACGAACCTTTTGTCACCTCCATAATCGAGATACATATCCTTATTCCACTAAGGATAATTTTGACCAATGTCCAGTGATCTACTCCTAGATCACTATTGTACTCCCTTGCCAAACTCAGGGCAGGGTATACAATAGGTCTGGTACACAGCATGGCATACTTTATAGAACCTATGGCTGAGGCATAGGGAATGACTTTCATTCTCTCTCTATCTTCTGCCGTGGTCGGGTTTTGAGTCTTACTCAACTTCACACCTTTGTAACATAGGCAAGAACTCCTTCTTTGACTGTTCCATTTTGAACTACTTCAAACTCTTGTCAAGGTATGTACTCATTGAAAAACTTATCAAGCGTCTTGATCTATCTCTATAGATCTTGATGCTCAATATGTAAGCAGCTTCACCGATGTCTTTCTTTGAAAAACTCCTTTCAAACATTCCTTTATGCTTTGCAGAATAATTCTACATTATCTCCGATCAACAATATGTCTTTCACATATACTTATCAGAAATGCTGTAGTGCTCCCACTCACTTTCTTGTAAATACATGCTTCACCGCAAGTCTGTATAAAACTATATGCTTTGATCAACTTATCAAAGCGTATATTCCAACTCCGAGATGCTTGCACCAGTCCATAGATGGATCGCTGGAGCTTGCATATTTTGTTAGTACATTTAGGATTGACAAAACCTTCTGGTTGCATCATATACAACTCTTCTTTAATAAACCCATTAAGGAATGCAGTTTTGTTTATCCATTTGCCAGATTTCATAAAATGTGGCAATTGCTAACATGATTCAGACAAACTTAAGCATAGATACGAGTGAGAAACTCTTACCGTAGTCAACACCTTGAACTTGTCGAAAACCTTTTTGCGACAATTCTAGCTTTGTAGATAGTAACACTACTATCAGCGTCCGTCTTCCTCTTGAAGATCCATTTAATCTCAATGGCTCACCGATCATTGGGCAAGTCAATCAAAGTCCATACTTTGTTCTCATACATGGATCTCATCTCAGATTTCATGGCCTCAAGCCATTTCGCAGAATCTGGGCTCATCATCGCTTCCTCATAGTTCGTAGGTCTCGTCATGGTCAAGTAACATGACCCCCAGAACAGGATTACCGTACCACTCTGGTGCGACTCTCACTCTGGTTTACCTACGAGGTTCGGTAGTAACTTGATCTGAAGTTACATGATCATCATCATTAGCTTCCTCACTAATTGGTGTAGTAGTCACAGGAACAGATTTCTGTGATGAACTACTTTCCAATAAGGGAGCAGGTACAGTTACCTCATCAAGTTCTACTTTCCTCCCACTCACTTCTTTCGAGAGAAACTCCTCTAGAAAGGATCCATTCTCAGCAACGAATATCTTGCCTTCGGATCTGTGATAGAAGGTGTACCCAACATTTTCTTTTGGGTATCCTATGAAGACACACTTCTCCGATTTGGGTTTGAGCTTATCAGGTTGAAACTTTTTCACATAAGCATTGCAACCTCAAACTTTAAGAAACGACAACTTAGGTTTCTTGCCAAACCATAGTTCATACAGTGTCGTCTAAACGGATTTAGATGGTGCCCTATTTAATGTGAATGTAGCTATCTCTAATGCATAACCCCAAAACGATAGTGGTAAATCGGTAAGAGACATCATAGATCGCACCATATCTAATAAAGTACGGTTACGATGTTCGGACACACCATTACACTGTGGTGTTCCAGGTGGCACGATTTTGTGAAACTATTCCACATTGTTTTAATTCAAGACCAAACTTGTAACTCAAATATTTGTCTCGGCGATCAGATCGTAGAAACTTTATTTTCTTGTCACGATGACTTTCCACTTCACTCTGAAGTTCTTTGAACTTTTCAAATGTTTCAGATTTATGTTTCATCAAGTAGATATACTCATATCTGCTGAAATCATCTGTGAAGATTAGAAAATAATGATACATGCCGCAAGCCTCGATATTCATCAGACCACATACATCAGTATGTATGATTTCCAACAAATCTGTTGCTCGCTACATTGTTCCGGAGAACGGAGTCTTAGTCATCTTGCCCATGAGGCATGGTTCGCAAGCATCAAGTGATTCATAATCAAGTGATTCCAAAAGTCCATCAGCATGGAGTTTCTTCATGCGCTTTACACCAATATGACCTAAACGGCAGTGCCACAAATAAGTTGCACTATCATTATTAACTTTGCATCTTTTGGTTTCAATATTATGAATATGTGTATCACTACGATCGAGATCCAACGAACCATTTTCATTGGGTGTGTAACCATATAAGGTTTTATTCATGTAAATAGAACAACTATTTATTCTCTTACTTAAATGAATAATCGTATTGCAATAAACATGATCAAATCATATTCATGCTCAACGCAAACACCAAATAACACTTATTTAGGTTCAACACTAATCCCGAAAGTATAGGGAGTGTGCGATGATGATCATATCAATCTTGGAACCACTTCCAACACACATCGTCACTTCACCCTTAACTAGTCTCTATTCATTCTGCAACTCCCGTTTCGAGTTACTACTCTTAGCAACTGAACCAGTATCAAATACCGAGGGGTTGATACGAACACTAGTAAAATACACATCAATAATCTGTATATCAAGTATACCTTTGTTCACTTTGCCATCCTTCTTATCCGCCCAATACTTGGGGCAGTTCCGCTTCCAGTGACCAGTCCCTTTGCAGTAGAAGCACTTAGTCTCAGGCTTAGGACCAGACTTGGGCTTCTTCACTTGAGCAGCAACTTGCTTACCGTTCTTCTTGAAGTTCCCCTTCTTCCCTTTTCCCTTTTCTTGAAACTAGTGGTCTTGTCTACCATCAACACTTGATATTTTCTTGATTTCTACCTTCATTGATTTCAGCATTACGAAGAGCTTGGGAATCGTTTTCGTTATCCCTTGCATATCATAGTTCATCACGAAGTTCTACTAACTTGGTGATGGTGACTAGAGAATTCTATCAATCACTATCTTATCTGGAAGATTAATTCCCACTTGATTCAAGCGATTGTAGTACCCAGACAATCTGAGAACATGCTCACTGCTTGAGCTATTCTCCTCCATCTTTTTAGCTATAGAACTTGTTGGAGACTTCATATCTCTCAACTCGGGTATTTGCTTGAAATATTAACTTCAACTCCTGGAACATCTCATATGGTCCATGACATTCAAAACGTCTTTGAAGTCCCGATTCTAAGCCGTTAAGCATGGTGCACGAAACTATCAAGTAGTCATCATATTGAGCTAGCCAAACGTTCATAACGTCTCCATCTACTCCTGCAATAGGTCTGTCACCTAGTGGTGCATCAAAGACATAATTCTTCTGTGCAGCAATGAGGATAATCCTCAGATCACGGATCCAATCCGCATCATTGCTACTAATATTTTTCAACATAATTTTTCTCTAGGAACACAATAAACTGGGAGCAACATCGCGAGCTATTGGTCTACGACATAGATATGCTAATACTATCAGGACTAAGTTCATGATAAATTAATGTTGAATTAATCATATTACTTAAGAACTCCCACTTAGACAGACATCCCTCTAATCTTCTAAGTGATCACGTGATCCATATCAACTAAACCATGTCCGATCATCACGTGAGATGGAGTAGTTTCAATGGTGAACATCACTATGTTGATCATATCTACTATATGATTCACGCTCGACCTTTCGGTCTCCGTGTTTCAAGGCCATATCTGTTATATGCTAGGCTCATCAAGTTAAACCTGAGTATTCCGCGTGTGCAACTGTTTTGCACCCGTTGTGTTTGAACATAGAGCATATCACACCCGATCATCACGTGGTGTCTCAGCATGAAGAACTTTCGCAACGGTGCATACTCAGGGAGAACACTTATACTTTGATAATTTAGTGAGGGATCATCTTATAATGCTACCATCAATCAAAGCAAGATAAGATGCATAAAAGATAAACATCACATGCAATCAATATAAGTGATATGATATGGCCATCATCATCTTGTGCTTGTGATCTCCATCTTCGAAGCACCGTCATGATCACCATCATCACCGGCGCGACACCTTGATCACCATCGTAGCATCGTTGTCGTCTCGCCAATCTTATGCTTCCACGACTATCGCTACCGCTTAGTGATAAAGTAAAGCATTATAGCGCAATTGCATTGCATACAATAAAGCGACAACCATATGGCTCCTGCCAGTTGCCGATAACTCGGTTACAAAACTGTTGGGGAACGTTGCAGAAAACAAAAATTTTCCTACGGTTTCACCAAGATCCATCTATGAGTTCATCTAGCAACGAGTGATCGGATGCATCTACATACCTTTGTAGATCGCGAGCGGAAGCGTTCAAAGAACGGGGATGAGGTAGTCGAACACGACGTGATCCAAATCACCGGAGATCCTAGCACCGAATGGACGGCACCTCCGCGTTCAACACACGTACGGTCAGCGTAACGTCTCCTTCTTCTTGATCCAGCAAGAGGGAAGGAGAGGTTGAGGAAGATGGCTCCAGCAGCAGCACGACGGCATGGTGGTGATGGAGCTGCAGTACTCCATCAGGGCTTCACCAAGCGCTATGGAGGAGGAGGAGGTGTTGGAGAGGGAGAAGGAGGCAACCAAAGGCATGGATGAAAAAGCCCTCCTTCCCCCACTATATATAGGAGGGCCTAGGGGGGGGGGCGCCGGCCCTAGGAGATCCAATCTCCTAGGGGGGGCGGCGGCCAAGGGAGGTTTCCCTCCCCCCCAAGGCACCTAGGGGTGCCTTCCACTTGTGGGACTCTTCCCCTTTGGAAACCCTAGGCGCATGGGCCCCTTGGGGCTGGTGCCCTTGGCCCATCTAGGCCAAGGCGCACCCCCTTACAGCCCATGTGCCCCCCCCCCGGGGCAGGTGGACCCACCCGGTGGACCCCCGGGACCCTTCCGGTGGCCCCGGTACAATACCGGTGACCCCGAAACTTGTCCCGATGGCCGAAACAGCACTTCCTATATATAATTCTTTACCTCCGGACCATTCCGGAACTCCTCGTAACGTCCGGGATCTCATCCGGGACTCCAAACAACATTCGGGTTACTGCATATACATATCCCTACAACCCTAGCGTCACCGAACCTTAAGTGTGTAGACCCTACGGGTTCGGGAGACATGTAGACATGACCGAGATCGCTCTCCGGTCAATAACCAACAGCGAGATTTGGATACCCATGTTGGCTCCCACATGCTCCTCGATGATCTCATCGGATGAACCACGATGTCGAGGATTCAAGCAACCCCGTATACAATTCCCTTTGTCAATCGGTATGTTACTTGCCCGAGATTCGATCGTCGGTATCCCAATACCTCGTTCAATCTCGTTACCGGCAAGTCACTTTACTCGTACCGTAATGCATGATCCCGTGACCAGACACTTGGTCACCTTGAGCTCAATATGATGATGCATTACTGAGTGGGCCCAGTGATACCTCTCCGTCATACGGAGTGACAAATCCTAGTCTTGATCCGTGTCAACCCAACAGACACTTTCGGAGATACCCGTAGTATACCTTTATAGTCACCCAGTTACGTTGTGACGTTTGGCACACCCAAAGCACTCCTACGGTATCCGGGAGTTACACGATCTCATGGTCTAAGGAAAAGACACTTGACATTGCAAAACTCTAGCAAACGAACTATACGATCTTATGCTATGTTTAGGATTGGGTCTTGTCCATCACATCATTCTCCTAATGATGTGATCTCGTTATCAATGACATCCAATGTCCATAGTCAGGAAACCATGACTATCTGTTGATCAACGAGCTAGTCAACTAGAGGCTTACTAGGGACATGTTGGTGTCTGTTATTCACACATGTATTACGATTTCCGGATAACACAATTATAGCATGAATAAAGACAATTATCATGAACAAGGAAATATAATAATGATGCTTTTATTATTGCCTCTAGGGCATATTTCCAACAGTCTCCCACTTGCACTAGAGTCAATAATCTAGTTACATTGTGATGAATCGAACACCCATGGAATTCTAGTGTTGATCATGTTTTGCCCTAGGGAGAGGTTTAGTCAACGGATCTGCTACATTCAGGTCCGTATGCACTTTACAAATATCTATGTCTCCATCTTGAACATTTTCACGAATGGAGTTGAAGCGACGCTTGATGTGCATTGGGTATGACTCCTAGGTCGGTGATGAACTCCTTCACCCATATTGCTTCATGTGCTGCCTCCGAGGCTGCCATGTACTCCGCTTCACATGTAGATCCTGTCACGACGCTCTGCTTGCAACTGCACCAACTTACTGCCCCACCATTCAAAATATACACGTATCCGGTCTGTGACTTAGAGTCATCCAGATCTGTGTCGAAGCTAGCGTCGACGTAACCCTTTACGACGAGCTCTTCATCACCTCCATAAACAAGAAACATTTCCTTAGTGCTTTTCAGGTACTTCAGGATATTCTTGACCGCTGTCCAGTGTTCCTTGCCGGGATTACTTTGGTACCTTCCTACCAAACTTACGGCAAGGTTTACATCAGGTCTGGTACACAGCATGGCATACATAATAGAACCTATGGCCGAGGCATAGGGGATGACACTCATCTCTTCTATATCTTCTGCCGTGGTCGGACATTGAGCTGAGCTCAATTTCATACCTTGTAACACAAGCAAGAACCCCTTCTTAGATTGATCCATATTGAACTTCTTCAATATCTTATCAAGGTATGTGCTTTGTGAAAGACCTATGAGGCGTCTTGATCCATCTCTATAGATCTTGATGCCTAATATATAAGCAGCTTCACCAAGGTCCTTCATTGAAAAACTCTTATTCAAGTAGGCCTTGATGCTGTCCAAGAGTTCTATATCATTTCCCATCAAAAGTATGTCATCTACATATAATATGAGAAACGCTACAGAGCTCCCACTCACTTTCTTGTAAACGCAGGCTTCTCCATAAGTCTGCGTAAACCCAAACGCTTTGATCATCTCATCAAAGCGAATGTTCCAACTCCGAGATGCTTGCACCAGCCCATAAATCGAGCGTTGGAGCTTGCACACCTTGTCAGCATTCTTAGGATCGACAAAACCTTCCGGCTGCATCATATACAATTCTTCCTTAAGGAAACCATTAAGGAATGCTGTTTTGACGTCCATTTGCCATATCTCATAATCGTAGAATGCGGCAATTGCTAACATGATTCGGACGGACTTTAGCTTCGCTACCGGTGAGAAAGTCTCATCGTAGTCAACCCCTTGAACTTGTCGATAACCCTTAGCGACAAGCCGAGCTTTATAGATGGTCACATTACCATCCGCGTCTGTCTTCTTCTTAAAGATCCATTTATTTTCTATGGCTCGCCGTTCAACGGGCAAGTCAGTCAAAGTCCATACTTCGTTTTCATACATGGATCCTATCTCGGATTTCATGGCTTCTAGCCATTTGTCGGAATCCGGGCCCGCCATCGCTTCTTCATAGTTCGAAGGTTCACCGTTGTCTAACAACATGATTTCCAAGACAGGGTTGCCGTACCACTCTGCTGCGGAACGTGTCCTTGTGGACCTTCGAATTTCAGTAGGAGCTTGATCAGAAGTATCTTGATCATTATCATTAACTTCCTCTCTAGTCGGTGCAGGCACCTCAGGAACATTTTCTTGAGTTGCACCATTTTCCGGTTCAAGAGGTAATACTTCATCAAGTTCTACTTTCTTCCCACTTACTTCTTTCGAGAGAAACTCCTTCTCTAGAAAGGATCCATTCTTGGCAACGAAGATCTTGCCTTCGGATCTGAGGTAGAAGGTATACCCAACAGTTTCTTTAGGGTATCCTATGAAGACGCATTTTTCCGACTTGGGTTCGAGCTTTTCAGGTTGAAGTTTCTTGACATAAGCATCGCATCCCCAAACTTTTAGAAACGACAACTTAGGTTTCTTACCAAACCATAATTCAAACGGTGTCGTCTCAACGGATTTCGACGGAGCCCTATTTAAAGTGAATGCGGCAGTCTCTAAAGCATAGCCCCAAAAAGATAGCGGTAAATCGGTAAGAGACATCATAGATCGCACCATATCTAATAGAGTGCGATTACGATGTTCGGACACACCATTACGCTGAGGTGTTCCAGGCGGCGTGAGTTGTGAAACTATTCCACATTTTCTTAAGTGTGTGCCAAATTCGTGACTCAAGTATTCTCCTCCACGATCTGATCGTAGAAACTTGATTTTCCTATCACGTTGATTCTCAACTTCACTCTGAAATTCCTTGAACTTTTCAAAGGTTTCAGACTTGTGTTTCATTAAGTAGACATACCCATATCTACTCAAGTCATCAGTGAGGGTGAGAACATAACGATAGCCACCGCGAGCCTCAACACTCATTGGACCGCACACATCAGTATGTATGATTTCCAATAAGTTGGTTGCTCGCTCCATTGTTCCGGAGAACGGAGTCTTGGTCATTTTACCCATGAGGCATGGTTCGCACGTGTCAAATGATTCATAATCAAGAGACTCTAAAAGTCCATCTGCATGGAGCTTCTTCATGCGTTTGACACCTATGTGACCAAGGCGGCGGTGCCACAAGTATGTGGGACTATCATTATCAACCTTACATCTTTTGGTACTCACACTATGAATATGTGTAGCATTACGCTCGAGATTCATTAAGAATAAACCATTCACCATAGGAGCATGACCATAAAACATATCTCTCATATAAATGGAACAATCATTATTCTCGGATTTAAATGAGTAGCCATCTCGAATTAAACGAGATCCCGATACAATGTTCATGCTCAAAGCTGGCACTAAATAACAATTATTGAGGTTTAAAACTAATATCGTAGGTAAATTTAGAGGTAGCGTGGCGACGGCGATCACATCAACCTTGGAACCATTCCCGACGCGCATCGTCACCTCGTCCTTCGCCAGTCTCCGCTTATTCTGCAGCTCCTGCTTTGAGTTACAAATGTGAGCAACTACACCGGTATCAAATACCCAAGAGCTACTACGAGTACTGGTAAGGTACACATCAATTACATGTATATCACATATACCTTTTGTTTTGCCGGCCTTCTTGTCCGCTAAGTATTTGGGGCAGTTCTGCTTCCAGTGACCACTTCCCTTGCAATAAAAGCACTCAGTCTCGGGCTTGGGTCCATTCTTTGGCTTCTTCCCGGCAGCTTTCTTGCCAGGCGCGGCAACTTCCTTGCCGTCCTTCTTGGAGTTCTTTTTACCCTTGCCCTTCTTGAACTTAGTGGTTTTATTTACCATCAACACTTGATGTTCCTTCTTGACTTCTACCTCTACTGATTTCAGCATTGCAAATACCTCAGGAATGGTCTTTTGCATCCCCTGCATATTGAAGTTCATCACAAACTCTTGTAGCTTGGTGGAAGCGACTGGAGGATTCTGTCAATGACCGCGTCATCCGGGAGATTAACTCCCAGCTGAGTCAAGTGGTTATGTAACCCAGACATAGTGAGTATGTGCTCACTGACAGAACTATTTTCCTCCATCTTACAGCTGAAGAACTTGTCGGAGACCTCATATCTCTCGATTCGGGCATGAGCTTGAAAAACCATTTTCAGCTCTTCGAACATCTCATATGCTCCATGTCTCTCAAAACGCTTTTGGATCCCCGGCTCTAAGCTGTAAAGCATGCCGCACTGAACAAGGGAGTAGTCATCAGCACGTGTCTGCCAAGCGTTCATAACGTCTTGGTTCTGTGGGACGGGTGGATCACCTAGCGGTGCTTGTAGGACATAATCTTTCTTGGCAGCTATGAGGATGATCCTTAGGTTCCGGACCCAGTCCGTATAGTTGCTGCCATCGTCTTTCAGCTTGGTTCTCTCTAGGAACGCGTTGAAGTTGAGGACTACGTTGGCCATTTGATCTACAAGACATATTGTAAATATTTTAGACTAAGTTCATGATAATTAAGTTCATCTAATCAAATTATTCAATGAACTCCCACTTAGATAGACATCCCTCCTGTCATCTAAGTATAACATGATCCGAGTTAACTAGGCCGTGTCCGATCATCACGTGAGACGGACTAGTCAACGTCGGTGAACATCTTCATGTTGATCGTATCTTCTATACGACTCATGCTCGACCTTTCGGTCTCCTGTGTTCCGAGGCCATGTCTATATACATGCTAGGCTCGTCAAGTCAACCTAAGTGTTTGCATGTGTAAATCTGTCTTACACCCGTTGTATGTGAACGTTAGAATCTATCACACCCGATCATCACGTGGTGCTTCGAAACAACGAACTGTCGCAACGGTGCACAGTTAGGGGGAACACTTTCTTGAAATTATTATGAGGGATCATCTTATTTACTACCGTCGTTCTAAGCAAACAAGATGAAAAACATGATAAACATCACATGCAATCAAATAATAATAGTGACATGATATGGCCAATATCACATAGCTCCTTTGATCTCCATCTTGGGGCTCCATGATCATCTTGTCACCGGCATGACACCATGATCTCCATCATCATGATCTCCATCATTGTGTCTCCATGAAGTTGCTCGCCAACCATTACTTCTACTACTATGGCTAACGCGTTTAGCAATAAAGTAAAGTAATTTACATGGCGTTTCTCAATGACACGCAGGTCATACAAAAATAAAGACAACTCCTATGGCTCCTGCCGGTTGTCATACTCATCGACATGCAAGTCGTGATTCCTATTACAATAGCATGAACAACTCATACATCACATATATTCATCATTCATCACAAATTTGGCCATATCATATCACAAAGCACTTGCTGCAAAAACAAGTTAGACGTCCTCTAATTGTTGTTGCAAGTTTTACGTGGCTGAAGTAGGGTTCTTGCAAGAACGTTTTCTTACCTACGTGAAAGCCACAACGTGATTTGTCAACTTCTATTTACCCTTCATAAGGACCCTTTTCATCGAATCCGCTCCAACTAAAGTAGGAGAGACAGACACCCGCCAGCCACCTTATGCAACTAGTGCATGTTAGTCAATGGAACCGGTCTCACGTAAGCGTACGTGTAAGGTTGGTCCGGGCCGCTTCATCCCACAATACCGTTGAAGCAAGATAAGACTAGTAACGGCAAGAAAGTTGACAACATCTACGCCCACAACAAATTGTGTTCTACTCACGCAAGAAGAACTACGCATAGACCTAGCTCATGATGCCACTGTTGGGGAACGTTGCAGAAAACAAAAAATTTCCTACGGTTTCACCAAGATCCATCTATGAGTTCATCTAGCAACGAGTGATCGGATGCATCTACATACCTTTGTAGATCGCGAGCGGAAGCGTTCAAAGAACGGGGATGAGGTAGTCGAACACGACGTGATCCAAATCACCGGAGATCCTAGCACCGAACGGACGGCACCTCCGCGTTCAACACATGTACGGTCAGCGTAACGTCTCCTTCTTCTTGATCCAGCAAGAGGGAAGGAGAGGTTGAGGAAGATGGCTCCAGCAGCAGCACGACGGCGTGGTGGTGATGGAGCTGCAGTACTCCGTCACGGCTTCACCAAGCGCTATGGAGGAGGAGGAGGTGTTGGAGAGGGAGAAGGAGGCAACCAAAGGCATGGATGAAAAAGCCCTCCTTCCCCCACTTTATATAGGAGGGCCTAGGGGGGGCGCCGGCCCCAGGAGATCCAATCTCCTAGGGGGGGCGGCGGCCAAGGGAGGTTTCCCTCCCCCCCAAGGCACCTAGGGGTGCCTTCCACTTGTGGGACTCTTCCCCTTTGGAAACCCTAGGCGCATGGGCCCCTTGGGGCTGGTGCCCTTGGCCCATGTAGGCCAAGGCGCACCCCCTTACAGCCCATGTGGCCGCCCGGGGCAGGTGGACCCACCCGATGGACCCCCGGGACCCTTTCGGTGGTCCCGGTACAATACCGGTGACCCCGAAACTTGTCCCGATGGCCGAAACAGCACTTCCTATATATAATTCTTTACCTCTGGACCATTCCGGAACTCCTCGTAACGTCCGAGATCTCATCCGGGACTCCGAACAACATTCGGGTTACTGCATATACATATCCCTACAACCCTAGCGTCACCGAACCTTAAGTGTGTAGACCCTACGGGTTCGGGAGACATGTAGACATGACCGAGATCGCTCTCCGGTCAATAACCAACAGCGGGATTTGGATACCCATGTTGGCTCCCACATGATCCTCGATGATCTCATCGGATGAACCACGATGTCGAGGATTCAAGCAACCCCATATACAATTCCCTTTGTCAATCGGTATGTTACTTGCCCGAGATTCGATCGTCGGTATCCCAATACCTCATTCAATCTCATTACCGGCAAGTCACTTTACTCGTACCGTAATGCATGATCCCGTGACCAGACACTTGGTCACCTTGAGCTCAATATGATGATGCATTACTAAGTGGGCCCAGTGATACCTCTCCGTCATATGGAGTGACAAATCCCAGTCTTGATCCGTGTCAACCCAACAGACACTTTCGGAGATACCCGTAGTATACCTTTATAGTCACCCAGTTACGTTGTGACGTTTGGCACACCCAAAGCACTCCTACGGTATCCGGGAGTTACACGATCTCATGGTCTAAGGAAAAGACACTTGACATTGCAAAACTCTAGCAAACGAACTATACGATCTTATGCTATGTTTAGGATTGGGTCTTGTCCATCACATCATTCTCCTAATGATGTGATCTCGTTATCAATGACATCCAATGTCCATAGTCAGGAAACCATGACTATCTGTTGATCAACGAGCTAGTAAACTAGAGGCTTACTAGGGACATGTTGGTGTCTGTTATTCACACATGTATTACGATTTCCGGATAACACAATTATAGCATGAATAAAGACAATTATCATGAACAAGGAAATATAATAATAATGCTTTTATTATTGCCTCTAGGGCATATTTCCAACAAAAACATGATCATCTCATATAATAAAATTTAGCATCATGTCTTGGCCATATCACATCACAACATGCCCTACAAAACAAGTTAGACGTCCTCTACTTTGTTGTTGCAAGTTTTACGTGGCTGCTACGGGCTTAGCAAGATCCGTTCTTACCTACGCATCAAAACCACAACGATAGTTTGTCAAGTTGGTGCTGTTTTAACCTTCGCAAGGACCGGGCGTAGCCACACTTGGTTCAACTAAAGTTGGAGAAACTGACACCCGCCAGCCACCTGTGTGCAAAGCACGTCGGTAGAACCAGTCTCGCGTAAGCGTACACGTAATGTCGGTCCGGGCCTCTTAATCCAACAATACCGCGGAACCAAAGTATGACATGCTGGTAAGCAGTATGACTTATATCGCCCACAACTCACTTGTGTTCTACTCGTGCACAACATCAACGCATAAAACCTAGGCTCGGATGCCACTGTTGGGGAACGTAGTAATTTAAAAAAAATTCCTACGCACACGCAAGATCATGGTGATGCATAGCAACGAGAGGGGAGAGTGTTGTCTACGTACCCTTGTAGACCGGAAGCGGAAGCGTTAGCACAACGCGGTTGATGTAGTCGTACGTCTTCACGGCCCGACCGATCAAGCACCGAAACTACGACACCTCCGAGTTCTAGCACACGTTTAGCTCGATGACAATCCCCGGACTCCGATCCAGCAGAATGTCAGGGAAGAGTTCCGTCAGTACGACGGCGTGGTGACGATCTTGATGTTCTACCGTCGCAGGGCTTCGCCTAAGCACCTCTACAATATTATCGAGGATTATGGTGGAAGAGGGCACCGCACACGGCTAAGAGATCAATGATCAATTGTTATGTCTTTGGGGTGCCCCCCTGCACCCGTATATAAAGGAGCAAGGGAGGAGGAGGCCGGCCCTAGGATTCCACCTCCCATATGGAATAGGAAAAGAGGAAGGGAAAAGGAGAAGGAAGGAAGGGGGTGCCCCCCTTCCCTAGTCCAATTCGGACCAGACCAAGGGGAGGGGTGCGGCCACCCTTGAGGCCCTTTTCCTTCTTTCCCGTATGGCCCAATAAGGCCCAATACGTATTCCCGTAACTCTCTGGTACTCCGAAAAATACCCGAATCACTCGGAACCTTTCCGATGTCCGAATATAGTCGGTCAATATATCAATCTTTACGTCTCGACTATTTCGAGACTCCTCGTCATGTCCCCGATCTCATCCGGGACTCCGAACTCCTTCGGTAGATCAAAAACTCATAAACTCATAATATAACTGTCATCGAAACCTTAAGCGTGCGGACCCTACGGGTTCGAGAACAATGTAGACATGACCGAGACACGTCTCCAGTCAATAACCAATAGCGGAACCTGGATGCTCATATTGGCTCCCACATATTCTACGAAGATCTTTATCGGTCAGACCGCATAACAACATACGTTGTTCCCTTTGTCATCGGTATGTTACTTGCCCGAGATTCGATCGTCGATATCTCAATACCTAGTTCAATCTCGTTTCTGGCAAGTCTCTTTACTCATTCTGTAACACATCATCCTGCAACTAACTCATTAGTTGCAATGCTTGCAAGGCTTTAAGTGATGTGCATTACCGAGAGGGCCCAGAGATACCTCTCCGACAATCGGAGTGACAAATCCTAATCACGAAATACGCCAACCCAACAAGTACCTTCGGAGACACCTGTAGAGAACCTTTATAATCACCCAGTTATGTTGCGACGTTTGGTAGCACACAAAGTGTTCCTCTGGTAAACGGGAGTTGCATAATCTCATAGTCATAGGAACATGTATAAGTCATGAAGAAAGCAATAGCAACAAAGTAAACGATCAAGTGCTAAGCTAATGGAATGGGTCAAGTCAATCACATCATTCTCCTAATGATGTGATCTCGTTAATCAAATGACAACTCATGTCTATGGTTAGGAAACATAACCATCTTTGCTCAACGAGCTAGTCAAATAGAGGCATACTAGTGACACTCTGTTTGTCTATGTATTCACACATGTATTATGTTTTCGTTTAATACAATTCTAGCATGAATAATAAACATTTATCATGATATAAGGAAATAAATAATAACTTTATTATTGCCTCTAGGGCATATTTCCTTCAGATGGCCTCCCCAATGTCCTTGACGTCCAACTTGTGGTTGTTGGTGAACTCTGTGATCATAATGTGATTGGAATCAAGTCCACGCTCCACCATCTCCTGACACTTGAAAACTTCTTGCTCCAATGCCTCGAGCCTTGCCTCCGTGCTTCCGGTCTTCCTTGGTCCCTCAGCATCGCGGATGTGCAACAACCCCTCACGCATCTCAATGGTTTGATGGTGTTGCAGCACTTCTGTGAGGTAGGGGTTGATGAACTTCTCGAAGAACTGGTCCTTGGGGTCACTTGAAGACGACATGATGACCTGGATCTGTCAGAAAAACAGCTCGAAACAAAGACAGGAGATTTTTGCATGATGCGGTGGTCAAAACCTCCGGGAGGTTATATAATGAATTTTTACTGACCAAAATACGTGTCGTGTAAGGAAACGGAGTCCGGAGAGCACACGAGGTGCCCACGAGGTAGGGGGCGCGCCCAGGGGGGTAGGGCGCGCCCAGGGGGGTAGGGCGCGCCCTCCACCCTCGTGGAGCCCTCGTGTCCTTCCCGGACTGCTTCTTATTTTTCTATTTTTCTAAATATTGCAAAACGGAAGAAAATTGCCATTAGAACTATTTTGGAGTCGGTTTACTTACCGTACCACATACCTATTCCTTTTCGGGGTCTGAAACGTTCCGGAAAGTGCCCCTTATGTATTCCTCCGGGGTTACGGTTTCAATAACATTGGTTTGAACATTTATAGGATTACCTGAGATATAATGTTTAATTCTTTGACCGTTCACCACCTTTGGATTTGTGCCTTCGAAATTGTTGATTTTTATGGCACCGGAACGACAGACCTCCTCGATAACGTAAGGACCTTCCCATTTAGAGAGAAGTTTTCCTGCAAAAAATCTTAAACGAGAGTTGTATAGCAATACATAATCACCTACATTAAACTCACGCTTTTGTATTCTTTTGTCATGCCATATTTTAACTTTTTCTTTAAATAATTTGGCATTCTCATAGGCTTGGGTTCTCCATTCATCAAGTGAGCTAATGTCAAATAACCTCTTCTCATCGGCAAGTTTGAAATCATAATTGAGCTCTTTAATAGCCCAATAAGCCTTATGTTCTAGTTCGAGAGGTAAGTGACATGCTTTTCCATAAACCATTTTATACAGAGACATACCCATAGGATTTTTATATGCAGTTCTATAGGCCCATAATGCATCATCAAGTTTTTTGGACCAATTCTTTCTAGATCTATTAACAGTCTTTTGCAAAATTAATTTGATTTCTCTGTTGCTCAATTCTACTTGACCACTAGACTGTGGGTGATAAGGAGATGCAATTCTATGATTAACATCATATTTAGCAAGCATTTTATGGAAAGCACCATGAATAAAATGTGAACCACCATTAGTCATTAAATATCTAGGGACTCCAAACCTTGGAAAAATAACTTCTTTAATCATTTTAATGGAAGTGTTATGATCAGCACTACTAGTTGGAATAGCTTCTACCCACTTAGTAACGTAATCAACAACAACTAAAATATGTGTATATCCATTAGAGGCAGGAAAATGTCCCATATAATCAAAGCCCCAAATATCAAATGGTTCGATAACAAGCGAATAATTCATAGGCATTTCTTGACGTCTACTAATATTACCAATTCTTTGACATTCATCACAAGATAAGACAAACTCATGGGCATCCTTGAAGAGAGTAGGCCAATAAAAACCGGATTGCAATACCTTATGTGCAGTTCTATCTCCAGCATGGTGTCCTCCATAAGCCTCGGAGTGACACTTGCGTAGGATCTGTTCCTGTTCATGCTCAGGTACACACAACGTCTAATAACACCATTTACTCCTTCTTTATAAAGATGTGGGTCATCCCAAAAGTAATGTCTCAAATCATAAAAGAACCTTTTCTTTTGCTGGTATGTGAAACTAGGTGGTATAAATTTAGCAACAATGTAATTAGCATAATCAGCATACCATGGAGCAGTATGAGAAGCATTTATGACATTTAGTTGTTCATCAGGAAAGCTATCATCAATAGGTAGTGGGTCATCAAGCACATTTTCTAACCTAGACAAGTTGTCTGCAACGGGGTTCTCAGCTCCCTTTCTATCAATAATATGCAAATCAAATTCTTTTAGCAAGAGAACCCATCTAATAAGTCTAGGTTTAGCATCTTTCTTTTCCATGAGATATTTAATAGCAGCATGATCAGTGTG
This sequence comes from Triticum dicoccoides, assembly GCF_002162155.2. Taxonomy (NCBI): domain Eukaryota; kingdom Viridiplantae; phylum Streptophyta; class Magnoliopsida; order Poales; family Poaceae; genus Triticum; species Triticum dicoccoides. Next base: position 4,455,064 of record NC_041388.1, on the reverse strand, counting down.
GATAGTTACTTTAGAATCAACAATATAAGGTCTGAACTTATCACAAGCAAATACATCTGCTAAGAATTCGTTTTCAGTAGTAGCACAATTTCTCTGAGCATTGTCTAGAGTTTTACTAGCATATTGAATAACATTTAATTTCTTATCAACTCTTTGCCCTAGAACAACATCTACAACATAATCACTAGCATCACACATAATTTGAAAGGGTAAATTTCAATCAGGTGGCTGAACAATAGTTGCAGAGATCAATGCTTTCTTAAGTATTTCAAATGCTTCTACGCAATCATCATAAAAAACAAATGGTATATCTTTTTGTAATAAATTAGTCAGAGGCCGAGAAATTTTTGAGAAGTCCTTAATGAACCTCCTATAAAAACCGGCATGACCAAGGAAACTTCTTATACCTTTGATGTCCTTGGGACATGGCATCTTTTCAATAGCATCAACTTTGGCTTTATCAACTTCAATACCTCTTTCAGAAACTTTATGCCCCAAGACAATACCTTCATTAACCATAAAGTGGCACTTTTCCCAATTCAAGACAAGATTAGTTTCTTCACATATCTACAAAACTCGGTCAAGGTTGCTTAAGCAATCATCAAAAGAGGATCCATAGATGGAAAAATCGTCCATGAACACCTCACAAATCTTTTCACAAAAGTCAGAGAATATAGCCATCATGCATCTTTGAAAGGTAGTAGGTGCATTACATAAACCAAAAGGCATACGTCTATAAGCAAAAGTACCAAAAGGGCAAGTGAAAGTAGTCTTTTATTGATCATTGGCTGACACAGGTATTTGAAAGAAACCAGAATAACCATCTAGAAAGCAAAAATGAGTATGTTTGGATAATCTTTCTAGCATTTGATCGATAAAAGGTAAGGGGTAATGATCCTTTTTAGTAGCTTTATTTAATTTGCGGAAATCAATTACCATCCTATAACATGTAATAATTCTTTGCGGGATCAACTCATCTTTATCATTAGGAACGACAGTAATACCTCCCTTCTTAGGGACACAATGGACATGACTTACCCACTGACTATCAGCAACGGGATAAATTATACTTGCCTCAAGAAGCTTTAGTATTTCCTTTCTTACCACTTCCTTCATCTTAGGATTCAGCCGTCATTGATGATCACGAACTGGTTTGGCATCTTCCTCCAAATTTATTTTGTGTTGACATAGAGTGGGACTAATGCCCTTAAGATCACCGAGAGTATATCCAATAGCAGCACGGTGCTTCTTCAGAGTTTTCAATAATCTCTCTTCTTCATGCTCTGAAAGGTTAGCATTAATAATAACAGGATATATCTTTTTCTCATCAAGATAAGCATATTTAAGAGTATCAGGTAACGGTTTAAGCTCAAACACGGGGTCACCCTTGGGTGGAGGAGGATCCCGTAGGAATTCAATAGGCAAATTATGTTTCAGGATGGGTTCCTGTTTAAAGAATACTTCATCTATTTCCCTGTTGGAAATATGCCCTAGAGGCAATAATAAAATGATTATTATTATATTTCTTTGTTCATGATAATTGTCTATTGTTCATGCTATAATTGTGTTATCCGGAAATTGTAATACATGTATGAATACATAGACCACAACACGTCCCTAGTGAGCCTCTAGTTGACTAGCTCGTTGATCAAAAGATAGTCATGGTTTCCTGACTATGGACATTGGATGTCATTGATAACGGGATCACATCATTAGGAGAATGATGCGATGGACAAGACCCAATCCTAAGCATAGCTCAAAGACCATGTAGTTCGTTTGCTGTAGCTTTTCCGAATGTCAAGTATCATTTCCTTAGACCATGAGATTGTGCAACTCCTGGATACCGTAGGAGTGCCTTGGGTGTGCCAAACGTCACAACGTAACTGGGTGACTATAAAGGTACACTACAGGTATCTCCGAAAGTGTCTGTTAGGTTGGCACGAATCGAGACTGGAATTTGTCACTCCGTATGACGGAGAGGTATCTCTGGGCCCACTCGGTAATGCATCACAATAATGAGCTCAATGTGACCAAGTGGTTGATCACGGGATCATGCATTACGGCATGAGTAAAGTGATTTGCCGGTAACGAGATTGAACGAGGTATTGGGATACCGACGATCGAGTCTCGGGCAAGTAACGTACCGATTGACAAAGGGAATTGTATACGAATTGATTGAATCCTCGACATTGTGGTTCATCTGATAAGATCATCGTGGAGCATGTGGGAGCCAACATGGGTATCCAGATCCCGCTGTTGGTTATTGACCGGAGAGGCGTTTCGGTCATGTCTGCATGTCTCCCGAACCTGTAGGGTCTACACACTTAAGGTTCGGTGACGCTAGGGTTGTAGAGATATTAGTATGCAGTAACCCTAAAGTTGTTCGGAGTCCCACATAAGATCCCGGACGTCACAAGGAGTTCCAGAATGGTCTGGAGGTAAAGATTTATATATAGGAAATCCAGTTTCGGCCATCAGGAAGGTTTCGGGGGTCGCCGGTATTGTACCGGGACCACCGGAAGGGTCGCGGGGGTCCACCGGGTGGGGCCACCTATCCCGGAGGGCCCCATGGGCTGAAGTGGGAGGGGAACCAGCCCCTGGTGGGCTGGTGCGCCCCCCTTGGGCCTCCCCTACGCCTAGGGTTGGGAAACCCTAGGGGTGGGGGCGCCCCCCACTTGGCTTGGGGGGAAGCCAACCCTTGGCCGCCGCCCCCTAGGGGATTGCATCTCTTAGGACCGGAGCCCCCCAAGGCCCCTATATAAAGAGGGGGGAGGGAGGGCAGCCGCACCCTTGCTCTTGGCGCCTCCCTCTCCCTCCGTAACACCTCTCCTCCCCGCTTGCGCTTGGCGAAGCCCTGCCGGGATCCTGCTGCATCCACCACCACGCCGTCGTGCTGCTGGATCTTCATCAACCTCTCCTTCCCCCTTGCTGGATCAAGAAGGAGGAGACGTCTTCCCAACCGTACGTGTGTTGAACGCGGAGGTGTTGTCCGTTTGGCACTTGGTCATCGGTGATTTGGATCACGACGAGTACGACTCCATCAACCCCGTTCTCTTGAATGCTTCCGCACGCGATCTACAAGGGTATGTAGATGCACTCCTCTCTCCCTCGTTGCTAGATGACTCCATAGATTGGTCTTGGTGATGCGTAGAAAATTTTAAAATTCTGCTAAGTTCCCCAACAGTGGTATCAGAGCTAGGTCTATGCGTAGTTTCTATGCACGAGTAGAACACAAAGCAGTTGTGGGCGTCGATATTGTCAATTATCTTGCCATTACTAGTCTTATCTTGATTCGGCGGCATTGTGGGATGAAGTGGCCTGGACCGAGCTTACACGTATGCTTACGTGAGACTGGTTCCACCGACTGACATGCACTAGTTGCATAAGGTGGCTGGCGGGTGTTTGTCTCTCCCACTTTAGTTGGATCGGATTCGATGAACAGGGTCCTTATGAAGGGTAAATATAAATTGGCAATTCACGTTGTGGTTTTGGCGTAGGTAAGAAACGTTCTTGCTAGAAACCTATAGCAGCCACGTAAAAACTTGCAACAACAATTAGAGGACGTCTAACTTGTTTTTGCAGCAAGTGTTTTGTGATGTGATATGGCCAAAGGATGTGATGAATGATATATGTGATGTATGAGATGATCATGTTCTTGTAATAGGAATCACGACTTGCATGTCGATGAGTATGACAACTGGCAGGAGCCATAGGAGTTGTCTTAATTTATTTGTGACCTGCGTGTCAACATATAACGTCATGTAATTACTTTACTTTATTGCTAAACCATTAGCCATAGTAGTAGAAGTAATAGATGATGAGACAACTTGAAGAAGACACGATGATGGAGATCATGATGATGGAGATCATGGTGTCATGCCGGTGACAACGATGATCATGGAGCCCCGAAGATGGAGATCAAAAGGAGCAAATGATATTGGCCATATCATGTCACTATTTGATTGCATGTGATGTTTATCATGTTTTACATCTTATTTGCTTAGAACGACGATAGCTTAAATAAGATGATCCCTCGTAATAATTTCAAGAAAGTGTTCCCCCTAACCGTGCACCGTTGCGAAGGTTCGTTGTTTCGAAGCACCACGTGATGATCGGGTGTGATAGATTCTAACGCTCGAATACAACGGGTGTAAGCTAGATTTACACACGCAATACACTTAGGTTGCCTTGACGAGCCTAGCATGTACAGACATGGCCTCGGAACACAGAAGACCGAAAGGTCGAGCATGAGTCGTACAGAAGATACGATCAACATGAAGATGTTCACCGATGTTGACTAGTCCGTCTCACGTGATGATCGGACACGGCCTAGTTAACTCGGATCATGTTTCACTTAGATGACTGGAGGAATGTCTATCTGAGTGGGAGTTCATTGAATAATTTGATTAGATGAACTTAATTATCATGAACTTAGTCTAAAATCTTTACAATATGTCTTGTAGATCAAATGGCCCACGTTGTCCTCAACTTCAACGCGTTCCTAGAGAAAACCAAGCTGAAAGACGATGACAGCAACTATACGGACTGGGCCCGGAACCTGAGGATCATCCTCATAGCTGCCAAGAAAGATTATGTCCTAGAAGCACCGCTAGGTGACGCACCTGTCCCAGAGAACCAAGACGTTATGAACGCTTGGCAGTCACGTGCTGATGATTACTCCCTCGTTCAGTGCAGCATGCTTTACAGCTTAGAACCGGGGCTCCAAAAGCGTTTTGAGAGACACGGAGCATATGAGATGTTCGAAGAGCTGAAAATGGTTTTTCAAGCTCATGCCCGGGTCGAGAGATATGAAGTCTCCGACAAGTTCTTCAGCTGTAAGATGGAGGAAAATAGTTCTGTCAGTGAGCACATACTCAAAATGTCTGGGTTGCATAACCGCTTGACTCAGCTGGGAGTTAATCTCCCGGATGACGCGGTCATTGACAAAATCCTTCAGTCGCTTCCACCAAGCTACAAGAGCTTTGTGATGAACTTCAATATGCAGGGGATGGAAAAGACCATTCCTGAGGTATATTCAATGTTGAAATCAGCAGAGGTGGAAATCAAAAAGGGACATCAAGTGTTGATGGTGAATAAAACCACTAAGTTCAAGAAAGGCAAGGGTAAAAAGAACTTCAAGAAGGACGGCAAGGGAGTTGCCGCGCCCGGTAAGCAAGCTGCCAGTAAGAAGTCAAAGAATGGACCCAAGCCCGAGACTGAGTGTTTTTATTGCAAGGGAAGTGGTCACTGGAAGCGGAACTGCCCCAAATACTTAGCGGACAAGAAGGCCGGCAACACTAAAGGTATATGTGATATACATGTAATTGATGTGTACCTTACCAGTACTCGTAGTAGCTCCTGGGTATTTGATACCGGTGCGGTTGCTCACATTTGTAACTCAAAGCAGGAGCTGCGGAATAAACGGAGACTGGCGAAGGACGAGGTGACGATGCGCGTCGGGAATGGTTCCAAGGTCGATGTGATCGCCGTCGGCACGCTGCCTCTACATTTACCTACGGGATTAGTTTTATACCTCAATAATTGTTATTTAGTGCCAGCTTTGAGCATGAACATTGTATCAGGATCTCGTTTAATTCGAGATGGCTACTCATTTAAATCCGAGAATAATGGTTGTTCTATTTATATGAGAGATATGTTTTATGGTCATGCTCCATTGGTGAATGGTTTATTCTTAATGAATCTCGAGCGTAATTTTACACATATTCATAGTGTGAATACCAAAAGATGTAAGGTTGATAATGATAGTCCCACATACTTGTGGCACTGCCGCCTTGGTCACATAGGTGTCAAACGCATGAAGACGCTCCATGCAGATGGGCTTTTAGAGTCTCTTGATTACGAATCATTTGACACGTGCGAACCATGCCTCATGGGTAAAATGACCAAGACTCCGTTCTCAGGAACAATGGAGCGAGCAACCAACTTATTGGAAATCATACATACTGATGTGTGCGGTCCAATGAGTGTTGAGGCTCGCGGTGGCTATCGTTATGTTCTCACCCTCACTGATGACTTGAGTAGATATGGGTATGTCTACTTAATGAAACACAAGTCTGAGACCTTTGAAAAGTTCAAGGAATTTCAGAGTGAGGTTGAGAATCAACATGACAGGAAAATCAAGTTCTTGCGATCAGATCGTGGGGGAGAATACTTGAGTCACGAATTTGGCACACACTTAAGAAAATGTGGAATAGTTTCACAACTCACGCCGCCTGGAACACCTCAGCGTAATGGTGTGTCCGAACGTCATAATCGCACTCTATTAGATATGGTGTGATCTATGATGTCTCTTACCGATTTACCGCTGTCATTTTGGGGCTATGCTTTAGAGACTGTCGCATTCACTTTAAATAGGGCTCCATCGAAATCCGTTGAGACGACACCGTATGAATTATGGTTTGGGAAGAAACCTAAGCTGTCGTTTCTAAAAGTTTGGGGATGCGATGCTTATGTCAAGAAACTTCAACCTGAAAAGCTCGAACCCAAATCGGAAAAATGCGTCTTCATAGGATACCCTAAAGAAACTATTGGGTATACCTTCTACCTCAGATCCGAAGGCAAGATCTTTGTTGCCAAGAATGGGTCCTTTCTAGAGAAAGAGTTTCTCTCGAAAGAAATAAGTGGGAGGAAAGTAGAACTTGATGAAGTATTACCTCTTGAACTGGTAAGTGGCGCAGCTCAAGAAAATGTTCTTGAGGTGCCTGCACCGACTAGAGAGGAAGTTCATGATGATGATCATGAAACTTCAGATCAAGTTGCTACTAATCTTCGTAGGTCCACGAGGACACGTTCCGCACCAGAGTGGTACGGCAACCCTGTCTTGGAAATCATGTTGTTAGACAACGGTGAACCTTCGAACTATGAAGAAGCGATGGCGGGCCCGGATTCCGACAAATGGCTGGAAGCCATGAAATCCGAGATAGGATCCATGTATGAAAACGAAGTTTGGACTTTGACTGACTTGCCCGATGATCGGCGAGCCATAGAAAATAAATGGATCTTTAAGAAGAAGACAGACGCGAATGGTAATGTGACCATCTATAAAGCTCGGCTTGTCGCTAAGGGTTATCGACAAGTTCAAGGGGTTGACTACGATGAGACTTTCTCACCCGTAGTGAAGCTGAAGTCTGTCCGAATTATGTTAGCAATTGCCGCATTCTATGATTATGAGATATGGCAAATGGATTTCAAAACGGCATTCCTTAATGGTTTCCTTAAGGTAGAATTGTATATGATGCAGCCAGAAGGTTTTGTCGATCCTAAGAATGCTGACAAGGTGTGCAAGCTCCAACGCTCGATTTATGGGCTGGTGCAAGCATCTCGGAGTTGGAACATTCGTTTTGATGAGATGATCAAAGCGTTTGGGTTTACGCAGACTTATGGAGAAGCCTGCATTTACAAGAAAGTGAGTGGGAGCTCTGTAGCATTCCTCATATTGTATGTGGATGACATATTGTTGATGGGAAATGATATAGAATTCTTGGAAAGCATAAAGGACTACTTGAACAAGTGTCTTTCAATGAAGGACCTTGGAGAAGCTGCTTATATATTAGGCATCAAGATCTATAGAGATAGATCGAGACGCCTCATTGGTCTTTCACAGAGTACGTACCTTGACAAGATATTGAAGAAGTTCAAAATGGATCAGTCAAAGAAGGGGTTCTTGCCTGTATTGCAAGGTACGAGATTGAGCACGGCTCAATGCCCGACCACGGTAGAAGATAGAGAAAAGATGAGTGTCGTCCCCTATGCCTCGGCCATAGGGTCTATCATGTATGCTATGCTGTGTACCAGACCTGATGTAAACCTTGCCGTAAGTTTGGTAGGTAGAACCAAAGTAATCCCGGCATGGAACACTGGACAGCGGTCAAGAATATCCTGAAGTACCTGAAAAGGACTAAGGATATGTTTCTCGTTTATGGAGGTGACGAAGAGCTCGTCGTAAAGGGTTACGTCGATGCTAGCTTCGACACAGATCTGGATGACTCTAAGTCACAAACCGGATACGTGTATATTTTGAATGGTGGGGCAGTAAGCTGGTGCAGTTGCAAGCAAAGCGTTGTGGCAGGATCTACGTGTGAAGCGGAGTACATGGCAGCCTCGGAGGCAGCACAAGAAGCAGTCTCGGTGAAGGAGTTCATTACCGACCTAGGAGTCATACACAATGCGTCGGACCCGATGACTCTATTCTGTGACAACACTTGAGCTATTGCCCTTGCCAAGGAGCCCAAGTTTCACAGGAAGACTAGGCATATCAAGCGTCGCTTCAACTCCATTCGTGAAAGTGTTCAAAATGGAGACATAGAGATTTGTAAAGTACATACGGACCTGAATGTGGCAGATCCGTTGACTAAACCTCTCCCTAGAGCAAAACATGATCAACACCAGAACTGCATGGGTGTTCGATTCATCACAATGTAACTAGAATATTGACTCTAGTGCAAGTGGGAGACTGTTGGAAATATGCCCTAGGGGCAATAATAAAATGGTTATTATTATATTTCTTTGTTCATGATAATTGTCTATTGTTCATGCTATAATTGTGTTATCCGGAAATCGTAATACATGTGTGAATACATAGACCACAACACGTCCCTAGTGAGCCTCTAGTTGACTAGCTCGTTGATCAAAAGATAGTCATGGTTTCCTGACTATGGACATTGGATGTCATTGATAACGGGATCACATCATTAGGAGAATGATGTGATGGACAAGACCCAATCCGAAGCATAGCTCAAAGATCGTGTAGTTCGTTTGCTGTAGCTTTTCCGAATGTCAAGTATCATTTCCTTAGACATTGAGATTGTGCAACTCCCGGATACCGTAGGAGTGCCTTGGGTGTGCCAAATGTCACAACATAACTGGGTGACTATAAAGGTACACTACAGGTATCTCCGAAAGTGTCTGTTGGGTTGGCACGAATTGAGACTGGGATTTGTCACTCCGTATGATGGAGAGGTATCTCTGGGCCCACTCGGTAATGCATCATCATAATGAGCTCAATGTGACCAAGTGGTTGATCACGGGATCATGCATTATGGCACAAGTAAAGTGACTTGCCGGTAACGAGATTGAACGAGGTATTGGGATACTGACGATCGAGTCTCGGGCAAGTAACGTACCGATTGATAAAGGGAATTGTATACGGATTGATTGAATCCTCGACATCGTGGTTCATCCGATAAGATCATCGTGGAGCATGTGGGAGCCAACATGGGTATCCAGATCCCGCTGTTGGTTATTGACCGGAGAGGCGTCTCGGTCATGTCTGCATGTCTCCCGAACCCGTAGGGTCTACACACTTAAGGTTCGGTGATGCTAGGGTTGTAGAGATATTAGTATGCAGTAACCCGAAATTTGTTCGGAGTCCCGGATAAGATCCCGGACGTCACGAGGAGTTCCGGAATGGTCCGGAGGTAAAGATTTATATATAGGAAGTCCAGTTTCGGCCATCGGGAAGGTTTCGGGGGTCGCCGGTATTGTACCGGGACCACTGGAAGGGTCGCGGGGGTCCACCGGTTGGGGCCACCTATCCCGGAGGGCCCCATGGGCTGAAGTGGGAGGGGAACCAGCCCCTGGTGGGCTGGTGCGCCCCCCCTTGGGCCTCCCCTGCGCCTAGGGTTGGGAAACCCTAGGGGTGGGGGCGCCCCCCACTTGGCTTGGGGGGCGGGAAGCCACCCCTTGGCCGCTGCCCCCCTAGGGGATTGCATATCCTAGGGCCGGCGCCCCCCAAAGGCCCCTATATAAAGAGGGGGGAGGGAGGGCAGCCGCACCCTTGCTCTTGGCGCCTCCCTCTCCCTCCGTAACACCTCTCCTCCCCGCTTGCGCTTGGCGAAGCCCTGCCGGGATCCTGCTGCATCCACCACCACGTCGTCGTCCTGCTGGATCTTCATCAACCTCTCCTTCCCCCTTGCTCGATCAAGAAGGAGGAGACATCTTCCAAACCGTACATGTGTTGAACGCGGAGGTGCTGTCCGTTCGGCACTTGGTCATCGGTGATTTGGATCACGACGAGTACGACTCCATCAACCCCGTTCTCTTGAACGCTTCCGCACGCGATCTACAAGGGTATGTAGATGCACTCCTCTCTCCCTCGTTGCTAGATGACTCCATAGATTGATCTTGGTGATGCATAGAAAATTTTAAAATTATGCTATGTTCCCCAACATTCCCTTCTTTCATTCATAAACATATCATTTTCATGGTCTAGCAAATATTGTTCTAAAGGATCACTAGGAGGTACGGCAATAGAAGCAAGACCAATAATTTCGTCTTCACTAGGCAATTCCTCTTCATGGTGTTGTCTATGAAATTTAGAGAAATTAAACTCATGAGACATATCACCTAAACCAATAGTAACAACATCCTTTTCGCAGTCTATCTGAGCATTAACAATGTTCAAGAAGGGTCTACCAAATATAATGGGACAAAAGCTATCTTGTGGGGAACCAAGGACAAAAAAATCAGCAGGATATTTAGTTTTCCCACACAAGACTTCAACATCTCTAATAATTCCAATTGGTGAAATAGTATCTCTATTGGCAAGTTTAATTGTTACATCAATATCTTCTATCTCAGCAGGTGTAATATCATGCATAATTTCTTTGTATAAGTCATGAGGTATAGCACTAGCACCGGCACCCATATCACATAAGCCATGATAACAATGATCTCCTATTTTAACAGAAATAATAGGCGTGCCTACCAAAGATCTAGGTTTATCTTTAGCACAAGGTTTAGCAATTCTAGCAGTCTCATCACGGAAATGAATAACATGCCCATCAATATTATCAGACAAGAGATCTTTATCAATAGCAATATTAGGTTCAACTTTAATTTGCTCAGGAGGTGTATAAGTTCTAATATTTCTTTTACGAACCACAGTTGAAGCTTTAGCATGATCTTTTATCCTAACAGGAAAAGGTGGTTTCTCAACATAAGAAGTAGGAACAATAGGATCATTATAAGTGATGGTCTTTTCTTCAACTTTAATAGGTGCAACTACTTTTACTTCTATGGGAGGATGATATTTAAACCACTTCTCCCTAGGGAGATCAACATGAGTAGCAAAGGATTCACAGAAAGAAGCTACTATCTCAGAGTCAAGTCCATATTTAGTGCTAAATTTACGAAAAACATCGGTATCCATAAAATATTTAACACAATCAAATTTAGGTGCCATACCTGACTGCTTACCTTCGTCGAGGTCCCAATCTTCAGAGTTGTGTTTAATTCTTTCCAATAAATCCCATTTGAATTCAATAGTCTTCGTCATAAAAGAGTCAGCACAAGAAGTATCGAGCATGGTGCGATTGTTATCAGAAATCCGAGCATATAAATTTTGAATAATCATTTCTCTTGAGAGCTCGTTATTGGGGCATGAATATAGCATTGATTTAAGCCTCCCCCAAGCTTGAGCGATGCTTTCTCCTTCGCGAGGCCAGAAATTATATATATAATTGCGATCACGATGAACAAGATGCATAGGATAAAACTTCTGATGAAAATCCAATTTCAATTGTTTGTAGTTCCATGACCCCGTATCATCACATAGCCTATACCATGTCAATGCATCTTCCTTCAAAGATAAAGGGAAGACCTTCTTCTTAATAACATCTCGCGTACTGATACGTCTCCAACGTATCTATAATTTTTGATTGCTCCATGCTATATTATCTACTGTCTTGGACATTATTGGGCTTTATTATCCACTTTTATATTATTTTTGGGACTAACCTATTAACCAGAGGCCCAGCCCAGAATTGTTGTTTTTTGCCTGCTTAGGGTTTCGAAGAAAAGGAATATCAAACGGAGTCCAAATGGAATGAAACCTTCGGGAACATGATTTTTTCAACGAACAAAACCCAGGAGACTTGGACCCTACGTCAAGACATGAAAGAGGAGGCCACGAGATAGGGGGCGCGCCGACCCCCCCCCCTCCCCAGGCACGCCCTCCACCCCCGTGGGCCCCCTGTTGCTCCATCGACGTACTCCTTCCTCCTATATATACCTACGTACCCCCAAACGATCAGATACGGAGCCAAAACCCTAATTCCACCGCCGCAACTTTCTGTATCCACAAGATCCCATCTTGGGGCCTGTTCCAGAGCTCCGCCAAAGGGGGCATCGATCACGGAGGGCTTCTACATCAACACCATAGCCCCTCCGATGAAGTGTGAGTAGTTCACCTCAGACCTACGGGTCCATAGTTAGTAGCTAGATGGCTTCTTCTCTCTTTTTGGATTTCAATACAATGTTCTCCCCCTCTCTTGTGGAGATCTATTCGATGTAATCTTCTTTTTGCGGTGTGTTTGTTGAGACCGATGAATTGTGGGTTTATGATCAAGTCTATCTATGAACAATATTTGAATCTTCTCTGAATTATTTTATGTATGATTGGTTATCTTTGCAAGTCTCTTCGAATTATTAGTTTGGTTTGGCCTACTAGATTGATCTTTCTTGCAATGGGAGAAGTGCTTAGCTTTGGGTTCAATCTTGCAGTGTCCTTTCCCAGTGACAGTAGGGGCAGCAAAGCACGTATTGTATTGTTGCCATCGAGGATAACAAGATGGGGGTTTCATCATATTGCATGAGTTTATCCCTCTACATCATGTCATCTTGCTTAAGGTGTTACTCTGTTTTCATAAACTTAATACTCTAGATGCATGCTGGATAGCGGTCGATGAGTGGAGTAATAGTAGTAGATGCAGGCAGGAGTCGGTCTACTTGTCTCGGACGTGATGCCTATATACATGATCATACCTAGATATTCTCATAACTATGCTCAATTCTGTCAATTGCTCAACAGTAATTTGTTCACCCACCGTAGAATACTTATGCCCTCGAGAGAAGCCACTAGTGAAACCTATGGCCCCCGGGTCTATCTTCATCATATTAATCTCCCAATACTTATTTATTTCCTTTGCTTTTTTTACTTTGCTTTTATTTTACTTTGCATCTTTATCACAAAAATACCAAAAATATTATATTATCATATCTATAAGATCTCACTCTCGTAAGTGACCGTGTAGGGATTGACAACCCCTTATCGCGTTGGTTGCGAGGATTTATTTGTTTTGTGCAGGTGCGAGGGACTCGCGCGTAGCCTCCTACTGGATTGATATCTTGGTTCTCAAAAACTGAGGGAAATACTTACGCTACTTTGCTGCATGATCCCTTCCTCTTCGGGGAAACCAACGCAGTGCTCAAGAGGTAGCAAGAAGGATTTCTGGCGCCGTTGTCGGGGAGGTCTACGCAAAAGTCAATATACCAAGTACCCATCATATACCCTTATCTCCCGCATTACATTATTTGCCATTTGCCTCTCGTTTTCCTCTCCCCCACTTCACCCTTGACATTTTATTCGCCCTCTCTCTCTATCCTCCCTCTCTTTCTCTATTTGCCTCTTTTTGCCCGCTTGCTTTTTGTTTGCTTGTGTGTTAGTTTGCTTGTTTGTCACGATGGCTCAAGATAACACTAAATTGTGTGACTTCACCAATACCAACAACAATGATTTTATTAGCACTCCGATTTCTCCTCTTATCGATGCTGAATCTTGTGAAATTAATACTGCTTTGCTGAATCTTGTCATGAAAGATTCGTTTTCAGGCCTTTCTAGTGAAGATGCCGCTACCCATCTAAATAGCTTCATTGATTTGTGTGATATGCAAAAGAAGAAAGATGTGGATAATGATATTGTTAAATTGAAGCTATTTCCTTCTTCGCTTAGAGATCATGCTAAAGCTTGGTTTTTGTCTTTGCCTAAAAATAGTATTGATTCATGGAACAAGTGCAAAGATGCTTTTATCTCTAAGTATTTTCCTCCCGCTAAGATCATCTCTCTTAGAAACGATATTATGAATTTTAAGCAACTTGATCATGAACATGTTGCACAAGCTTGGGAGACAATGAAACTAATGATACGTAATTGCCCTACTCATGGTTTAAAGTGCAGCAAGGTGGCCCAATCCTTTTTGGAGCAAAGGACAAGCCTGGACAAACTCTTATATAGAGAAAAGCGCTCCCGAGGACACATGGGAATATCGTCAAGCTAGTTTTCATCACGCTCATATGATTCGCGTTCGGTACTTTGATAATTTGGTATGTGGGTGGACCGGTGCTTGGGTATTGTCCTTACTTGGACAAGCATCCCACTTATGATTAACCTCTATTGCAAGCATCCGCAACTACAACAAAAGTATTAAGGTAAACCTAACCATAGCATGAAACATATGGATCCAAATCAGCCCCTTACGAAGCAACACATAAACTAGGGTTTAAGCTTCTGTCACTCTAGCAACCCATCATCTACTTATTACTTCTCAATGCCTTCCTCTAGGCCCAAATAATGGTGAAGTGTCATGTAGTCGACGTTCACATAACACCACTAGAGGAGAGACAACATACATCTCATCAAAATATCGAACGAATACCAAATTCACATGACTACTAATAGCAAGACTTCTCCCATGTCCTTAGGAACAAACGTAACTACTCACAAAGCATATTCATGTTCATAATCAGAGGGGTATTAATATGCATATAGGATCTGAACATATGATCTTCCACCAAATAAACCAATTAGCATCAACTACAAGGAGTAATTAACACTAGTAGCAACCCATAGGTACCAATCCCGGACTTGGAGACAAGAATTGGATACAAGAGATGAACTAGGGTTTTGAGAGGAGATGGTGCTGGTGAAGATGTTGATGAAGATTGCCCTCTCCCGATGAGAGGAGCATTGGTGATGATTTCCCCCTCCCGGAGGGAAGTTTCCTCGGCATAACAGCTCCGCCAAAGCCCTAGATTGGTTCCTCCAAGGTTCCGCCTCGTGGCGGCGGAGTCTCGTCCGGGAAGATGGCTTATGATTTTTCTCATTGAAAGACTCCATATAGCAGAAGATGGCCATCGAAGGGCCACCAGGGGGCCCACGAGGTAGGGGGCGCGCCCCCCACCCTCGTGGGCAGGGTGTGGCCCCCTTGGTGAACTTCTTGCGCTCAATATTTATTATATATTCTGAAAATGTCTTCCGTAAAGTTTCAGGACTTTTGGAGCTGTGTAGAATAGGTATCTAATATTTGCTCCTTTTCCAGCCCAGAATCCCAGTTGGCGGCATTCTCCCTCTTTATGTAAACTTGTAAAATAAGAGAGAATATGCATAAGTATTGTGACATAATGTGTAATAACAGCCCATAATGCAATAAATATCGATATAAAAGCATGATGCAAAATGGACGTATCAGCTGGCGGCGCCGGGGCAACTTAAAGAAAAGATCCGTCATTGTCTGGAAGACTATTGCATGCTCTACTCCGACTACTTGACAAAGTGTTTTGGCGCCATTATCTAATGAGCCGAAAGCTTTTTCTTGGGATTGTGAATTCCATCCGGGAGTTCGACAACTACTTCAAGTGCAAGAAGGATTGCACCGGCAAACTTGGATTCACCTCAATCCAGAAGTGCACGACATCTATGAGGATGGTTGCATATGGAGCTCCCGGTGATTCACTCGACGACTATGGGTGCATGGCCGAGTCCGCGACCATTGAGTATTTCTATGAGGATGGTGGCAGTGTTTGGACCGCAATACTTGCGATCACCCAATAATACTGAAGACACCGCTCGGATCCTAGCACAGAATGCAACAAGAGGATTTCCTGGGATGCTTGGAAGCATCGACTGCATGCATTGGAAATGGAAAAACTGTCCATTTGCTTGGCAGGGGATGCACAAAGGCGCCAAAGGCGGTTGCAGTGTGGTACTTGAGGTAGTGGCCACATAGGACCTCCGGATTTGGCACTCCTTCTTTGGTATGCCAGGAACTCACAATGACATCAACGTGCTGCAGTGCTCCCCTGTCTTTGCCAAGCTTGTTGAATGTCATTCTCCTCCGGTGAATTTCGAGGTCAATGGGCAGCACTACAACAAGGGATACTACCTAGCAGATGGCATCTATCTGAGATGGTCTACATTTTTGAAGACTATCTCAAACCTTATGCCAGAAGGCAAGAACTCCCACTTTGCGAAGGTTCAGGAGGCTTGCAGGAAGGATGTCGAGCGGGCATTTGGTGTGCTCCAATCTCGATTTTCTATTGTCCGGTACCCCGCTCAGACCTGGTCGAAAGATCAAATGTGGGAGATCATGACTTGTCGTGTCATCTTGCACAACATGATCATTGAGAGCGAGCAGGAAGAGCCAGTGTTTGACATGAACCATATTACAGGCAGGGTCCTCTTGCCCAAGTTGATCACCAGCTACCGGCAACCTGAAATCCCTTTCTCAATATGCGTCAGGAGATCCGAGACCCACAGGTGCATCAACAACCGCAGTAGGATATTGTGGAGCACCTATGGAGGTTCAAGGGCAATGCCTAGCTCGACGTGTCATGAAATATCAGTTTTTATTTGTTGAACTATATAATTTGTATTGAACTATTGGTTGAACTATTTGATTTCTATTAATTTCCTATGATGAACTATGTGATAAAAAATAACTTCCGTTGAATTTGCGCTGAAGCATGACGAATATGTGCTGATTTGTGCCGATAGCGGGCCGATTTTATGCCGAAAGTGGGCTGAAAAAGGGGCAAATTTGCGTCAAAATTGGGCCGATATCAGCGCCTGGGGGCGGCGACTGGGAACTGAATCGCCACCAAACCGATTTTAGTGCCGGCTCGCCCCCAGGCGGCGATTTTTCAATCCCCCTGGGGGGCCAACGGCTAGAGATACTCTAAGGTAAATAGTAGCAACAAAGGGATAGTATTTCAGCATCAAACATAGTATATTTCAGCATGAAGAAGGAGCATATTTCAGTACAATACAATAGTATGTTTCATCAGCATTTCAACAATAACAGTAGCTAAAAGGAGTATATTTCAGCAACAAACGGGAGCAAGTTTCAGCCTTACATGGTTCAACAAGATGGGCCTCGAGCTTGGATCAGTACATGGACGTACTTTGAGACGGGTATGTCAGGTTTTGGGTCCGGTACTACCCAAACGGGTTTAAACCCGTCAAACATGCTGGGTTTTATAATGTACCCATTAGTAACCCGTGGGGTTAGAAAGATGCTCATTCCCGTCCCCTAATAGGGTAAAAACCATGGGGACACGAGTTTCGAAGCATGTTGCCATCTTGAACCACATGCCGGTGGCTGATGGACAGGCCATGGAGGTAGCCCACCCATCGAAACAAGCGAGGCTACATCGATTCAGATAGGCAACAAATTATTAAGAGCATTTTGATGCATGCGGCATGTTAGAATTGAGTGGCTGCAAGGCAACCCCATTGTTCCCATAGCTTTGCTCCTTTTACCCGTCCTCCTCCCCTCTGCCTCATGTGCTCTTATGCTTTTTTCAATACGTGCTTATGGAATTATTCTAGCAATACTGGATTGAAGAGTTTGATAGAGGTTTAAGTACAGATAATATACACTGATTTGTTGGATTCTTTCTTTGCTAGGATCCACTGTTAACAGAATTCTATTGCAAATGATTGAGCAAACTCCTTTTTTCTTGATACAGTAAGCATTATTTGGAGAGCCACCATATTGATTCGCCTCAAATACGTACATTCTCCAAGGTGTGGCAGATGGTAATTCTGAAATTCAGGTAACAAATTTTCTTAATTTCCATCTAAAACAAGTTCCCAAAATTCATAATAGCACCCAGTAAATTTTATATGATATAAGTGCTTTTCTGTGATTTACTTTTGGAGATCCTCCAATAGCAGACTTGAGGAAAATTACAACTCTGAATAAATGAAGCGGGTGTGTTCTGTAACTAGCATACTCCAGATGAAATGAGAGACATTGCTAAATGGCGTTTCATTGTGATTCCGAAGCCCATTTTAACACATTCTTTTTGCTGGTTGCAGGTTTAATATGATACTTCATTCAGATTTGAATTGTGCACACATGATACTTCTTGAACTGATACCATGCACACTTCTTGAACTGATACCATGATACTTGTGATCACTTACATGTCTACTATTTTGAATTGTGCACACATATTACTTTGTTAAATAAAAAGAATGTCGACATTATTGGTAATAATCTATCCATTCATCGTGCCTTACAACTATTTTAGGCAGGTTTGCGACCGGCATATCTGCATGCTATCCATATATTCAGATTTCCTAAGCTGATATTTCTATTGTTGGAATTATGTGTCCTGCAACTGTATTCAAATTACTTGGAATTGATAAATATTCGGAATACCTCATTATGGAATTATACATGTATTTGTACATGGAATTGTTTTACATGTTTAGCATGGAATTGTTACTTGCTGGAACATACTTAAGTTTTATATATACTTAAGGAAGCTGGTCGATTATCGGTGGAATACAATATATACTAATTATATTGGAAAGACTACCCAGGTACACTGATGATTGGAAGGAGTTAGATCGTATAATTAGATTATAGCCCTAATGTTGATCTACATAATTAGAGGAATTTACACTCTATTATGACGCGTTGCTCATAAGCGCGTGCTCCGGGGACAAAACGGGTAGAATCCGTTAAACAGACAAATATGATCGTGGTTGGTAATTTGATCTGGACTCTATCCCGAAAACTAGTGGAAAAGACTAGGAATCTTATATCTGTATAAGAGATGGACTCTTTGGAACGACAGTATAAGAAGGTCCCTACCCCCTAACCTCAGATATGCGAATTGTGAGCGGTACCACGGATAAGCGCAAAGGAATAGGGGATAGACCACAAACCCTAAATTACTAACATTGGCATCATGAGCAAGGTTCGGCCGTCGCTTGAACCAAATCCGCTGTGCACTCCGCCGTCGGTTGTAGTCGTAACCGGCAAACTCCATCGACCGTGGACTTCTCCACTACGTGTTACGTCCTGCGCTGCGATGTACGCACAAGGTACTGCTTAAATTGCTAGAGGCTGTCTGCAGTCTGTGCATGCACCGAGGAGGAAAAATCAAGCAGCTGGAGTACTGCTGCTTGCGCGTGGATGGAGGAGTAGATCTCGCCGTTTCCTGCTGCTGCTTGTTCGTGGATCAATCATGCTGAGGCTTGAGGTGATCTGCCACGCTGCTCGTTCGTAATCTGAATCCAACAAAATCAATTGGAAGAACTTCCGTGAAGACCAAGCTACCGTGGAGGGATCCGGCTTGCCTGCTCCCTCGCTATGCTCCCATCCGTGCTCCCACTCCATCCTACGCCTGTCTTTTTCTCCTTTTTCTTTCTAATCTAATCATCTCCTCCTGATTTTAAGGGGTGGGGTCGGACCTTATCTTGTTCCAATTAAATCATGTCACCTATGCGGGAGCACGGATGGGAGCACGTTGGGGAAGCAGGCAAGTCTCGTCCATCGTGGAGTAGTACTCTGTACTGGCAAATTGATTTGTTGCACGGGTTTCAAGATTTGATTGTTTAATCAACCGCTTGCTACTTCTACGTTATACCAAGACCGCGATGGAAGATGGTCACGTCCAGAATTCATACTCGGTCTCTGCATCGAAGCTCTTTCTCGCGGGGTGCGTCTTCTATAAATATCTTCGCCAAATCTGTTGATCGTCCAGGCCCATGTGCGCCCCTGCATTATTTTGTGAGGCAAGGAAGGGGTACTTGAAGGCTCCCTATTTATTCGGGGAATATCGGTGGCATCAACTCTCCCTGTGACCATTTCGTCAGACCTGTAATTTTTTCTCTAATGGTATGGAAATGACATATTTTCTATTTTTGGGGGTTCATATCGGTTTGGCAATTATTATCACGGTTTGGAAAGTTACAAATTATGGTTTTATTTTCTACGGAGAAATTGGTTATATGATTGATTTAAACAAACCGGAAAAGGCCAAACTAAAATGACAGTGTTGAGGAAAAGGAAATATATTGGGTAATGTGGTACTTATCAAATGGCTTGCATATTGATTCGGGGTCATTACATTGTTCTTTGTTTTGTTTAATATGTGAGCAAACGGATTGCATGGAAAACTATGAGCAATCTGGAATATATTTTTTCTAGAGGAATATCTCTCATAGAGTGCTCAATAATATTTATGATATTTTGTCTTAATGAGCATCTCAGTGACCTTTGTGTATGGGTGGCAAATGAAACATATTACTCGTTGTCTATTTTTTATTATTCTAAACTCTATGTCAAAATTGATCACAATAACTCCATTCGGTATTTGTGATTTGGGAGATTATTTGTTCTATGGAGGAAGATATATACTTTTCAAGGGAAAGATCTAGTCAAATGTTGTGGACTGCACCTCGGAAAGAATTTTAATATTTATCAACGGAATTGGCAAAGAGGAAGTGGAGGAAAATTGTGGTAATTATACCAACTTTGCATAAAAGGAATTCATGGAAGTGTTATTATTGAACATACTTTTTTATGGAGGAAGATAGGAGTCACTCCAAGGACAAGGAAATTTGATCTTCGTTAGTTTGTATGTATAATGATAATATTTGCACTATGTATATTTGTTTGTGGGCACTCTTTCAAATAGTTGGATTATGCGCTGGTTTATATACATCATTTATTGTTGGAATCCATAGCAACTTTATTGGCATGCAACAATTTCAAAGGAAAATTGATGTACTTTGGATTGGAAATTATGCCATGAAACTCCCTTGTGGAGGAAAACTATTATTTTTATAGGACACTCTGTGCAACTTCAGCGAGAAGTTAATTGATTTATTGTTTTATCTTGAAATATATTGATTATGACATACTATTTGGAAAAGGAAGAGTGGAAATATTGCTCATTGGTTGAATTAGTGCATTACGAATTTTCATACAATGGTCTATCTTTCTTGATGTCCATTGGAAGTTGGCAAATTGTTTATATTTGGCAAAGATAACTCCATATGGAGGAATATCGACAATGGGAACACATGCTTGGAATCTTATTATCTACATCATCAACGACTTGGTCACATATCTTGGAACTGGATCAAGAGACTTATTGATTCTGGAATTTTAAACTTTAGTGGGAGGACTATGGACATCCCCACTAGAGGTCAGATTATTTATTTCATCTCACTCTTCCATGATTACACTTTTACATGGTTACGCTTATATTTTATTATACAAGTTGGAAGGTTTTATTGTGCTAGTCACATGTTATACTGAAGTGGAAATCAGTTGATTAAATAATATCATAGTTTTAACAACCGATTGGTGGGGGAAGTACACTTCAGGAATATATCATTTGTATGTAAAGAGCATGGAACTATTCACCATTGTAATATACCATACACTCCACAATTGAATGGATGTATTGACTGTCTTGTATACTCCCTTTTTTGGAAAGAAGCATTGCACACTGTCATTTGTTGATATCATTCTCCATCTAGTACAGTCACTTGACTGGAAGGAAATCTTCTATTTTGGCATTAAATTCTCAGTTATTATAAAGCGCACACCAGGAATTTTTCATGGTTATTCTACTGGATCAAAGGGTGTTTCCTTAGTTATCTGGAAAAGGAATACTGGTGGAAAGTAGGAACACAATCATTTTTTATGATCAAGGGTGGAATTATTGACAATCATACTATAGTATAACCTTGATCACAAAGGAACCTACAAGTGAAACTCCCGACACTAACATGCTTAGGATAAGTGGGAGGAATTAACTTGGAATGTCATCTCTTGACAATTATTATGTGTTTTTAGGGGAAGTCACTCTAAATTTTAGAGGAATCACTAAATTCTCTTAAGAAGGTTTGTTCATCAATGTCAACTATGGGTGGAAGAATTGCGGGAAGGAATAAACTCAAATGAGGAAGAGCATAGTTTGGGAACTTAATATCATGTCAAATAACCGCAAGCCTATTGTCTGGAAGTGTTCTTTTTGTAAGGATATTTGGCTCACTGGAATATTATGATGTCACTCTTGTTATTCAATTATTCACATAGAGGGATATACTTTGTGGAAATTCTCTCTCCTGGAATTTTGGGAAAGAGGAACTAAATACATGGTTTGCTAATTGAGTATATTAAATGTATGGTCTTATAACAAGCTTCACATCAATGGAATAGCAGGTCATATGGTTTTCTAAATGAAGCAAGGTGGTCATCTTCAAACGTAAGTGTAAAGTATTTTGCATTATTATTGTATATGTTAATATTGTTTTGTTGTTTGCAATGATAAAGTCACATTGATGGAAGTGTAAGCTTGGTCATCTTTTAACTGTCATATGAAGGGAACATTTGAAACATCCTATGTCTTACAAGTGGAAATACATAGAAAATAATTTGAAGTGTTTCTCTATGGAGAATTGCAAATTTGTTAAAATACCTTTGATAAAGGGAATCATACTCAGCGAGGAATTATATTTGAACTCCTGAGGAAAATAGAATAATAAATGGTACTGGAATTCATATGTACCTTCATTGTATTATCATACCTTAGCTACCGGAATTTATGTTGCATTCAAGCAGTGGGATGAAAGACGAGCAGCTAAGGGAATCTCACACATCATATAAGATTGTGGAAAGTGCATCACAACCTGTCACTTGTTCTGAAATTTATATTGAAGGTAAACACATTGAGGAAGCTATTACTCTATCTACAAGATGAGAAATAAGTCCAGGTACGCAAATTCATTTTTTTTTGTAGTGCTAATATGGTGCAGGTGCACTGACCGAAGTCAGGAATTTCTTTCAAAACATGGTTATTGATGGAACTTCACTTACTGATTGGATTTGATATTTATGTGGTTTCGAAAATTTATTCAACATGATTATCTTATACTTGACTCGATGTGGAAATAATCATATTATTATATATGTGATGGAAAATAATTGATGTGGAATTTCACTTGAGGAAATAAAATACTCAAGGTGCCTACAAAGGTGGAATTACACTCGAGCTAATAAAACTCGCGGCGCTGAGGACAGCTATGCTGGAATAATTAGGCGGAAATTAAGGTCTCTAGTGATCTTAAGTGTCACTGCAAGAAAACATACTGAGGGAAGGTATCGCTATATATTTCTTTGGATTTTCAACCTAGTGTTAATATGATTGTAGATCCCTTGACTGAGCCTCTTAGTCAGGAGGTGTTTGGCAATCATGTAAAGGCTAAGAGTTTACGTATATTTGAATGATCGTTTTGGACAAGTGGGAGATGTTGGAATTATGTGTCCTGCAACTGTATTCAAATTACTTAGAATTGATAAATATTCGGAATACCTCATTATGGAATTATACATGTATTTGTACATGAAATTGTTTTACATGTTTAGCATGGAATTGTTACTTGCTGGAACATACTTAAGTTTTATATATACTTAAGGAAGCTGGTCGATTATCGGTGGAATACAATATATACTAATTATATTGGAAAGACTACCCGGGTACACCGATTATTGGAAGGAGCTAGATCGTATAATTAGATTACAGCCCTAATGTTGATGTACATAATTAGAGGAATTTACACTCTATTATGACGTGTTGCTCACAAGCGGTTGCTCCGGGGACAAAACGGGTAGAATCCGTTAAACAGACAAATATGATCGTGGTTGGTAATTTGATCTGGACTCTATCCCGAAAACTAGTGGAAAAGACTAGGAATCTTATATATGTATAAGAGGTGGACTCTTTGGAACAACAGTATAAGAAGGTCCCTACCCCCTAGCCTCAGATATGCGAATTGTGAGCGGCACCACGGATAAGCGCAGAGGAATAGGGGGTAGACCACAAACCCTAAATTACCAACATCTATGAATACTGTTACAGTAGCACAATAATTAATTGCCTTCAGGCAACACAGCAAGTGCACTTCCACACATACACCTAGTAGCTTCCTGAACAATTCCATATCATCCACTAGCATGCTCCAACCTTTCTTCGACTGTCTCATTCTTCAGATTGTCTCTCTTTCTGGTTCTTCACGGTAAACAATTCTTTCTCTAACTGTTCTTTACATAAATCATTACTGGTCGTGTGACAAAAACTAGTGCCATGGGCTTCAAATATATCACCTTCAACACCTGAATCAAAGCAACCGCTGCCGACTCCTCTGCATCAGTGCTTGCCAAATGCCAAATGGCTTACTCTTATTTAATAACATTATTTGTATTGCTCTCATGCCTTCTTCCATACAAAACATTTATACCGTGCTTTTCTGCCACCAAGTTTTTAATGAAGAGAGACTTCAAAAACGAGACTTATAGTGTGATCCTGGATTTTATCTTTCACAACATAATGCTTTATTTTTATTGTTTTCGCAGCATTACTTGACTAATAACATGTTATGTTACTCTAAGCATCTCTTTCCTCATTAAGTACATGTCACATAAGCAAAAATTTCTTGAAATACGCTATGTTACTACTTAACTTATGACTAGTCTTAACGAGCAATACTTTCATTGGGTAACACATGTGTTTAATGTGTAGCGGAGATCGTGGGCGATGCCCTCGCCCGAGTAGAGGAAAGTTGCCTGACCGGAGGCCTGACTTGCACTTGAAAGTGACCCTCGTTGGTCGTCCCATGTTTTGTAATCGATCTGCATGGGCCTAGGCCTTTAGCTGTGCCGCATGTCATCGTAGGTCTCCCGATGGGCAAGTCCCTCGTCAGCCACCAAAATGTGCACCTGGCATGGGTGCTCTGGGCCGGCCCTGTTATTAGTTTCCCTTACTGTTGGTCCGTTTTGCACCGAGAGGATGTTGGCCCGATTGATTTTGAGTCGGTTTTCCAATAAAAGCCGACTACCTTTGGAATTTTTAAGAATGTTCGCGAATCTTTCTTCTTATTGTAGCTGGGCCGGCCCCTTTTTTTACTGACCGCTTTATTTTCGACATTTAACGTTTTCAAATGCTTCATTAACGTTTTTCAGATTTGACACTTTTTTATTTTTGTATGTTTTGGTTTTATATTTTTTTTGGTCGGATTTTTATTTTTCTGTTTTTCTTCCTTTTCTTCATGGTTTTCACTAGTTTTCCCTTTTTTTTCTTCGTTTTTATTTGTTTGTTTTTCTGTTTGCACTGTTTGTTTTCTTTTCTTGCTTTCTTTGTTTTTCATTTGTTTCTTTCCTTGTATTCATCTGTTTTTTTTCGTGTTTCTTTCTTGGCTTTCTCTACTCCCATTCTTTTGCATTGGTTTTCTTTCATTTTAATTTTCTTTTTTTTTATTTTATTTGTTTTTTTTATTTGTGGTTTTATTGGATATCTTCGGTTTTCTTAGTTTCTTTGTCGTTTTTCATAGGTTTCTTTGTTATTCAACACATGTGAACTTTTTTGGTACAAATTCTACACTATTCATATCAATCGATTTTTTTCTGATATGCATGCTTAAGATTTTGAAATGCATAATTCACATTTTTTGAAAACTTATATTTTTTTTCGGTCTACTTTTTTCCATACACATTGTACATTTTTTGTATGTATCTAATACATGTTTAACACTTTTACAATACAAGGTTAACAATTTTTAAATAAACGGTTAACATTTTTATATACACACGTTTAGTATTTTTCAATAGCTTGATTACATTTTAGAAAATACAATATTAACATTTCTTTAATACATGGTCAATATTTTTCTATACACATTTAACGTTTTCAAAATTCTTGATTATCATTTTTCAAATACACGATAAAGAATTTTTGAATACATGGTCAACCTTTTTTCTATACACATTTAATTATTTTTCAAAGTATTTATTAAAAATTTAAATACTTGTTTAACATTTTTAGTACATTGTTGGCATTTTTCTATACACATTTAACATTTTTCAAACACTTGATTAACATTTTCCAAATACTTTTTAAGATTTTTCAAATACTTGATAAACATTTTTTAAATACATGATCAACTTTTTTCATACACATTATGTTTGTTTTGTATACATGAGAAAGATTTTCTCTATACACATTTAACATTTTCAAATGCTTGGATAACATTTTTTCAAATGTTTTAGGTAAAGTGATTTTGGTAATATATTTATTTGTTGGGAAGTATAAACAAAAGTAGAACAGAAAGAAATAAACAAACATAAAAAACATGCAAAAAACGAGGTTGTGTCATCTCGTGTGGCTAGGCCGGCCCATCTCGTGCCTGGTGAAGGTTCCCTCGTGAAGCGGACAATGAGGTGCCCAGTATTGTGGGGCTGTCGCCCTAGAATATGATATAAAATGCATAGCTCTGTAAGCCCACACAGCCCAATGATCAAAGGTCCACATGCTTAATGTACCGAGTTGGTGAAATAACTTGTTATATGTATGACAAAAATAAGCAATAAAATCCTTTGCAAATATAAATGTAAGAACTTTGCTATTTCTACATAGAACACCATCTAGTTCAATAGTAGCGCATGATTTTCATTTCCCCTTTTTTCTCAAAACACACAGACTCGTGGCTCATGGCTAAAAAACGATCGTGTATAAAACAGGCAAATTTGTTTATTACTTTATAAAGCTATACATGGCAACTTTGTATGGGTAGCTTGTCCACTTTGCCTAGGTAGTTGCTTGATGTGTTCGTTCAATTGTCATAGTCGTGCTTGTTTTTTTATTTCATGTAGTTGTTACTCTGTTGGGTCGTCACCAGACTCTCTAGTTTTATCGGCTTTATTTCTGTTGTTTTCCTTTTATGATTATCTTTATTTTCTTCATCGGTTTTTAGGGTTTTAAAATTCTTTTCCTTTTCTTCTCACTGGTTTTCTTTGTTTCTTTCTCGAAGTTTATTATTTTTGTTTCTATTTTCTCTGTATTTCATTGTATCCTTCTCGGTTTTTGCTAGCTTTTTTTCCTTTCTTTTGTCTTCATTTTTTCTTTTCTTTTGTTTGTTTCTAGTTCGTTTTCATTGGTTTTTTTTGTTTTTTTCTTTCTCGGTTTTCATTATTTGGCATTGGTTTTGGGTTTGTTTTCTTTGCTTCTTTTTGTCTCTCTTTGTTCATTCTCGGTTTTTACCATTTTCTCTCTTTTTGCAATGGTTTTCATCTGTTTTTATTTTCCTTTTTTTATTCTCTTATTTTCTTCTTTGTTTCTTTGTCGGTTTTCATCAATTATTTTTTATTCAACACATGACTACTTTTCTCAGTACACAACATATATTTTTACTGTACATGTGAAACATTTTTGTTGCCACACGTTGAACATTTTTTTAATACACGGTGTTTATTTTCCCTTAAAATACAAGTTTTCAACAGTTTTTTGAATACATGGTCAACAGTTTACAAATACATGGTGAACATTTTTTAAATACAGAATTAAAATTTTAAAAATATATATATGTTTTTATGTTAATTTATTTAATGTATGTTGTACATTTTTTTGTATACGTCAGGAATAGTTTTTATGCACGTTTAACATTTTTTAAATACATGATCAACGTTTTTTCATACACATTGTATATGTTTTGTATACATTATTCGTATACATG
This sequence comes from Triticum dicoccoides, assembly GCF_002162155.2. Lineage (NCBI taxonomy): Eukaryota > Viridiplantae > Streptophyta > Magnoliopsida > Poales > Poaceae > Triticum > Triticum dicoccoides. The sequence continues at coordinate 4,427,673 of NC_041388.1, read as the reverse complement.
GAAACCATTTTTTAATACACACTTAATGTTTTTAAATTCTTGATTAACATTTTTCAAATACTTGATTTTTTTCAAATGCTTGATTAATATGTTTCAAATATGTGATCAACATTTTTTTTCATACACATTGTATATTGTTTGTATACATTATCTGTATCCATGAGAAACATTTTTTCTATACACATTTAACATTTTTCGAACATTGTCCTACTCTCATTCCACCGGATCAGCACGTCATTGGGCCTGGCTTATAAATGTGAGCCATGCAAAATCCAAAAAAAATGAGTGGAATGCCCCTCGTGTATTGAGAAGCTCTATGTGTTGTCATACACTCATTCTTTTATTTTGAACTATTGTCCTTCTCCCATTGGCTCGTTAGGGACCATGCGAGGTGGTGGAACCATTAGAAAGCTCTTTCCCTGACATCATCTACCTTCTTCCTATGAACTCTCCCTCTCTCTCTCTCTCTCTCTCTCCATGAACCTCTACATGTATCCTTCTGTAATCGAATTGTGAGATCCTGAGATCCTGAGTAGTAAATCCATGTGTGTTATTAACATGTCATTCTATGGACACTCGGTACAGAACTAATTTACGAAGCATCGTCTTTTGGACACTAGGCAGAATACTCAACATGATCCTCGGTAAAAATTTCAGTTCCGTCCATTTCCCCATATTGTTTGGTGAAGCGAGAGAGGATTTTGTACGGTAGCTGGCGCGAGAATTTTTTTGCTGGGAAAGGTTTGGCTGGACGCCTGAACCCAGGTATAGGTGCTCCATGATTTTCCGGCCTTTGGAGGGATTGATGGATGGAGGGCTGATGGTTCACTGATGTGTCACTATTGCAAGGAACAAGTATGTATTTTGTTGAGTTATGTTATGTTCAATAAGTAACGTTTGCTACTAGTTATTAATTAAGCAATGAATTTACAAATAAAAGGTGAGCACATAATTTTGATTAGTTCTTAGTTAGTGCGGTCAAAGGCATGTCATTTTCAGTTGGTACATGGCCCTCATTGTGGTTTCAGATCGGCTCCATGGGAGCCAAAACCTAGGCCTGCTCTCGGAGAAGGCGTTCGCGCTTCCGCTCCTGGCACAAGTGTAGGCATTGCATCTTTTTTTTTGGTTTTGTTCGAATTTCTTAGAAGTTTCGTCATTGCCCATCATGGTTGTGGCGAGCAGGGCTAGATCATCCTTGCCTATGGCGGCGACGACTACGTTCTCGACATTGGCATTATCCCCTTCGCTGTTGAGATTATCAACCATGTAGCAAGAAGTTGCCTGCTAAGGCTGGGAGTGGGTCGGGATGGCCACTGGAGAACTGTTGTCGCTCTCCTCTTCCTCCACCTCACCCTCCTCGAGGACGTCGTAAAGAGATTCCACATTGAGGACGAAGTGGGCAGTGGGTGGGTTGACGAAGATCAGCTCATGTGCTCCACGGGGCGTCGGGCTGTAGAGGGAGAGCTTGCCGCTTGAATCAACGATGAATTCCAACTCCCTGAAGAAGAGAAGCTGGCCTAGATTGTAGGTGTCAACGCCTCAGATCTTCCCCGCCGAGTTGGGGATGAAATTCATCGCTCCAAATGCAAAGATCTAGAGGTGAGGGAAGATGACATGGTTGAAGTTAGATCCCATTTGAATCTCGTCAAAGGATCGATATGGTTGACTAGAGGGGGGGTGAATAGGCAACTAACAATTATTAACTTTTCTTTACCAAATTAAACTTTGCATCAAAGTAGGTTGTCTAGATGTGCAACTAGGTGAGCAACATATATGACGCAATAACAACAAACAAACAAGCAAGCAAGAGAAGTAACACTAAAGAGCTTGCACAAGTAAAGGTAAGAAATAACCAAGAGTAGATCCGGTGAAGACGAGGATGTGTTACCGAAGTTCCTTCCTTTTGAGGGGAAGTACGTCTCCGTTAGAGCGGTGTGGAGGCACAATGCTCCCCAATAAGCCACTAGGGCCACCGTATTCTCCTCACGCCCTCACACAATGCGAGATGCCGTGATTCCACTATTGGTGCCCTTGAAGGCGGCGATCGGACCTTTACAAACAAGGTTGGGGCAATCTCCACAACTTAATCAGAGGCTCCCAACAATACCACGAAGCTTCACCACAATGGAATGTGGCTCCGTGGTGACCTCAACCGTCTAGGGTGCTCAAACACCCAAGAGTAACAAGATCCGCTAGGGATAGGTGGGGGAATCGAAAACCTCTTGGTGGAAGTATAGATCGGGGCCTTCTCAACCACTCCCGAGCAAATCAACAAGTTTGATTGGCTAGAGAGATAGATCGGGCAAAAATGGAGCTTGGAGCATTAATGGAGCTTGAGAGGGAAGAGGTAGGTCAACGGGGAAGAAGGGGACCCCCTTTTATAGTGGGGGCAACAATCCAACCGTTGCCCCACTAAACAGCCCCGCAGAGGGCGGTAGTACCGCTTGGGTGGGCGGTACTACCGCTAATCCAGCAATACTGACGTTCCACCTAGCGGTACTGCCGCACAAAGGAGAGAAGCAGGGACCTGGACCCAGAGCGGTACTACCGCGGTGGTAGGGGCGGTACTACCGCTGAGAAGCAGTACTACCGCCTCTACTGCCGCAATTAGTGCCGCAAAACCCGACACGAGAAAAAGAGCCCTCGAGTCGAGGCGGTAGGAATCTGGCAAGCCAGCGGTAGTACAGCTGCAGAGTCACCGGCGGTACTACCGCTGCGGAGCGATACTGCCGCTTGTGACCCCTCAGCAGTACTACCGCTGGGTAGCACGGTACTACCGCTGGGACCCAGACAAGACACACAAGTAGAGAAAAGATATCTCCATCGAAGCGAAAGGGCTCGGAGGGAGAGAAGCGGAAGTGTACGTGTTGATTCCACCCAAGAAATCCCACAGCGGACCCCCTCTTGATAGTACGGTGCCCTCTACGCAACTAGACCACCGAAAGAGAAATGAAAGAGCTACACCATCTTGAATGACACTCCGAGGGGAAGAAACCATCTCGTGCCAAGGATGAATCTCTGATATGCTCAAAGCACACGATTAGTGCGCAAACACGTGGTCATCAATCACCAAAACCACATCGAGAGAGATATGCCTCAACAATCTCCCCCTTTTTAGTGGATTGATGACAACTAGGGATTTGCACAAGGAAAAGATATAAAAGTAAGAATACTTAGAACTACAAAATATAGACGGGCTTCCCCTGAATGTGTGCACCTAGTTAGTGGATCCTTTGGAATGCAAGACACACACATTCGGATCAATACTCCCCCTATATTTTATAGTCCAACAATTCTAAGCACAGGATATATGAGAGAAGGGTATAAAACAGGATAAGCATGCAACTCATAAGATACTACAGTACTGAAAGACATAAGTAATAAGGTAGCGATAGGGAGCATATGTCTCACACCATATGTCTAGAACTTAGGTCTCACTGGCACCAAACCAAACCAAGCAAAGACAACTAGAAAACACATGAGAAAACACAAGACACAAAGACACGCTCGCAACACAGCAACAACCCAAATCCCTAAACTCTCCCCCCTTTGGCATCGAGACACCAAAAGGGCAAAGAGCATTGCTACGGCTCCAGGTGATGGCAAGATGAGGATCTCGAACATCACATCTCATCGTGATCATCTGCATCTCCGTCGTTGGTCGGAAACTGCTCGGCATCTGAATCAGTCCAAGGGCAATGCTGGTGAATCCATTCCTCCTCTTCAGTGATCTGTCCCTCAGAACCGCTGACAACGGTCGCACCCAGGTGACGCATGAGCTCCTTGTGGCGCACCCTGGCCTGCTTCTCAGCCACATGAGTCATGTACTGACCATGAGACTCCATGCAGAAAAGCTTCTTCATCTTGCGTTTAAGCTTCTTTGCCCAAGAAGGTTCTGCACTAGCGGGCCCAAAGTCCTCCTCGTGATCATCAGTTTCAGCCTCACCCTCAGCCTCCATGGCAGCAGCAGCAGCAGTAGGTGGACCCCCGGGTTTAGGCGCTGGAGTGCCCTAATTGTCCTTCTTCCTCAGAAGCTTGATCTCATGAGAAACCAAGTCTCCAGTTTCCAACATCACTCAGGGATAAACACGTGCCCAGGCCTTCTCAATGAGCCTCATGATGAATGGACCATATATCGGGCACTTGCGCTCAGAAACGGCAGAGAGAAGTTCAGACCACATAACATGAGAAATGTCCAGGCTCTCTCCAGTGTTTGCTTCCTTCTCATGCTGGCAGAAAAGAAGCATGTCCACGAGATAGGAGTGGGTCTGATCCAAATTCCCGATGCGAGGGAAGAGAGTCTCACGGAAGACACGATGAAGAATGTCCAGAAACGTAGACAGCTCATAGGTTTCCTTCTTAGTCACTGGGTGAGCCTTCACAGTGCAGTAGGGCCAAAGGGCTTGCTTGTGAGTGGATGTAGCATTGCGGTGAGGGCGGAAGCCTACTGGAGTCTCAAGCCCTTGATCTTCCACATCAAGTAACTCCATGAAGGCCTTCCACTTGACGGAAAGCAACTTGCCATTGGTCATCCAAGTCAGAGTCCTATCGGCATCAGTTCCAAGATGAATGGTAGCAAAGAATTGAGCCACCAAATCTGCATCGAAATCCTTGTTGAACTGCATGATCTTGAGAATGTTCAGCTGAGTACACATCTGAAGGGCTTCGCCAAAGTACTCAGGGTTCTTCTCCATGGCATCAGTGTCGATGGATCGAACATCAACATAGATATTCTTCTTGGCCTTGATCACATCAAAATAGACGGCAAACTGAAAGCGGTTCCAGAACGGGCGGTTGACCAAAGTGGGATCTTGGTCCGCCTCATAGGGGTTGCGGCGACGCTTTTTCCAAAACTCCTTGGCAGTCATCTCAGTCACAGTCTTTCCCTTTGGCTTGTTGGCGGATCTCTTCGACTGCTGAGGTGGTGGAGAAGCACTTGCGGATGCGCCTGCTGGTGGCGGTTGAGTGCTAAAGGAACCACCTGCTGGCTCAGAGGTGCGGTAGCGCTTTGATGTTGCACGCCCAGGGTTGACACGGTGGACCTGCTGCTCAGGATGATCATCACCTGGAACCAAACACAAGAACACGCAAAAAACCCAGAAAGAACGAGCATAAGCCAACAAACACAACAAAAGGATCAAGGTATGGCAGGAACATGATGGAACTTGGCAGGTAGCGGTAGTACCGCGACATGCACGCGGTAGTACCGCCCAAGCAGTAGTAGCGCTCCAAAGAGAGCGGTAGTACCACTCGAGGTGGGGAAACAGCAGTTCCCTACTACGGTGGTCAGATCCGGCACTACCGGCCTGCCAAATTCAAAAATATTCCTACCAAACTCTAATCTAGATAGTCTAGTTGCCTTCTCCAACCTACTCAAGCCTAGATTTAGCCAAAAATCTAGAGATGCAACCACCATTGCCCCTAAGACACAAGATCTGAAAACGAGACAAAAGGAGAGAAGGAACGGGGCCAATACCGGCATCCATGGCAAGAGAACGAGGTGGGGATCGACTTCACCGAAGGAAATGGAGAGGGACGCCCCGGAGACGAAGATCCGCCGGAGCCCTCCCGTGGGGATGCGTGGCTGGAGAGAGGAAGAGGAACGAGGGGGCGAAGCGAATGGGTATGGGGGAGAAGAAACCTCCCACTGCCCCGATATAACCCCCTGGTCCCGCCCCTCAGGAACTGTTGTTTAGTTACCGTGGGTTATCATGAGTGTTGACATAGGGCTTCGTGAAAATATCTGCAAGGTTATCATGAGTGTTGACATAGTTGAGCTCGATCTCTCCTTGCCTAATGTGATCCCGGATGAAGTGATACCGAATCTCAATATGCTTCGTCTTGAAGTGTTGCACCGGGTTGAGAGAGATCTTGATGGCACTTTCATTATCACACCAAAGAGGCACTTTGTCACAAATGACACCGTAATCCTTTAAAGTTTGCCTCATCCATAAGAGTTGTGCACAACAACTACCGGCCGCTACATACTCCGCTTCGGTGGACGAGAGAGACACACAACTTTGCTTTTTAGAAGACCAACTTACCAAAGAGCAACCAAGGAATTGGCACCCTCCGGAAGTGGACTTCCTATCCACTTTGTCTCCCGCCCAATCGGAATCCGAATACCCTACAAGCTTGAAGTTTGCTCCTCTTGGGTACCATAAGCCAAAGTTTGGGGTATGAGCCAAATATCGAAAGATTCGTTTAACCACCACATAGTGGCTTTCCTTAGGTGCGGCTTGAAACCGTGCACAAATTCGCACACTCAACATGATATCCGGTCTAGATGCACAAAGGTAAAGCAAGGATCCAATCATGGAGCGATATACCTTTTGATCCGCCGCTTTACCATTGGGATCTATGTCAAGTTGGCACTTGGTGGGCATTGGAGTGGAAGCCGGCTTGACATCACTTAGCTTGAATCTCTTGAGCATGTCTTGAGTGTATTTGGCTTGGTTGATGAAGGTTCCTTCTCTTCTTTGCTTCACTTTGAACCCTAGAAAGAACTTCAACTCTCCCATGGAAGACATCTCGAACTTTGAGGTCATGAGAGCGGCAAATTCCTCATTGAAAGCTTTGTTAGGGGAACCAAAGATAATATCATCAACATATAATTGGCACACAAACAACTCCCCTTTGACCTTCTTAGTAAAAAGAGTGGGGTCGATTAGCCCAACTTCAAAACCACGGTCTTGTAACAACTCGGTAAGGTGGTCATACCACGCACGTGGGGCTTGTTTAAGGCCATAGAGTGCCTTATCGAGTTGATACACATGATCAGGAAAGTAGGGATCCTCGAACCCGGGGGATTGCTTGACATAAACCAATTCATTAATAGGACCATTAATAAAAGCACTCTTCACATCCATTTGTTGTAACTTAAAGTTATGATGATAAGCATATGCAATCAACATGCAAATGGATTCAAGACGAGCAACGGGAGCAAAGGTTTCACCGTAGTCGATACCCTCAACTTGGGAGTAGCCTTGTGCTACCAAACGAGCCTTGTTGCGAATGATAATCCCATGGGCATCTTTCTTGTTCTTAAATATCCACTTGGTTCCAATGACATTGTGGTTCCCCGTCGGTCTTGGCACCAATCTCCACACTTTGTTGCGCTCGAAGTTGTTGAGTTCTTCATGCATGGCATTGAGCCAATCCGGATCTTCGAGCGCCTCATAGACCTTGTGGGGTTTGACACAAGAGACAAACGTGTGTTGTCCACAATAGTTTGCTAATTGTCTACGAGTGCTTACCCCCTTTCTTAAGCTTCCAAGCACATTCGTCATGAGATGATCCTTGGTGGAGAGCTTGGAAGCAACCTTGACGGCACGACGCTCCAATTCCTCCTCGGGGGTGAGACAAGGAGTGGTCACTTGATCACCGTGAGCGTCGTCTTGAGCTTGTTCTTGTTCTTGAACTTGCTCGGAGGAGAGAACTTGACCTTGGGCATCACTTGGTGTGTCAACACCGTCTTGAGCATGATCTTGCCCTTGGTCTTGTTCTTGAGGATGAGGGCCTTCACGTTGTTCTTCGGAAGTGTGTGGGCCTTGGGTTGGTGATGGCTCCACTTGAGTGGAGCACTGTCCTTCTCCTTAGGCCACAAGGGGTTCCTCAATGGGTAGGATAAAACCAACACCCATTCTTCTTATGGCTTGAGGAGGAATTTCGTCACCTACATCACAAGTGCCACTTTGCTCCACTTGGGAGCCGTTATTCTCATCAAACTCCACGTTACATGTCTCCTCAATAAGTCCCGTGGATTTATTGAGGACACGGTAAGCATGAGAGTTTGTAGCATAACCAACAAATATGCCCTCATAAGCTCTAGCCTCAAATTTAGACAACCGAACACCTTTCTTGAGAATGAAACACTTACATCCGAACACCCGAAAGTACTTGAGATTGGGCTTGTTACCAGTGAGTATCTCATATGGAGTCTTGTTCAAGCCCTTGCGGAGGTAGAGCCAATTGGATGCATGACACGCGATGTTGATGGCTTCGGCCCAAAAGTTGTATGGAGACTTGAACTCCGCCATCATGGTCCTTGCCGCATCCATCAACGTCCGGTTCTTCCTCTCCGCAACACCGTTTTGTTGAGGGGTGTAAGGTGCGGAATATTGATGCTTGATCCCCTCATCACTAAGAAACTCATCCAAGGTGTAGTTCTTGAACTCGGTGCCGTTGTCACTTCTTATTGTCAAGATCTTTGCATTGTGTTGACGTTGTGCTTCATTTGCAAAGTCAATGACGGTTTGTTGGGTCTCGCTCTTCCTCTTGAAGAAATACACCCAAGTGTATCTTGAGTAGTCATCCACAATCACCAAGCAATACTTCCTACCCCCAAGACTATCGAAGGATGGAGGCCCAAAGAGATCCAAGTGAAGGAGCTCCAAAGGCCTCTTTGAGTAAATGATAGTCGTGGGAGGGTGAGCCTTCTCATGTAGCTATCCCTCGATACAAGCACTGCAAGCACGATCTTTAGCAAAACTAACATTCGTTAGTCCACGGACATGGTCCCCCTTGAGAAGATTTTGCAAAGATCTCATATTGACATGGGCTAGATGGCGATGCCAAAGCCATCCCACATCAACTTTAGCCATTAGGCATGTCGCGGTCTTAGTGGGTCGCTCCGAAAAGTTAATCACATATAGACCGTTCTCGACATGCCCAACAAAGGCTACTTTAAGAGTCTTGCTCCACAAGAGGGCCACAGTATCAATATCAAAGAAAGTGGTAAAGCCCATGATTGCAAGTTGATGGATGAAAAGTAAATTGTACGCAAGGGACTCAACAAGCATGACCTTCTCGATCGTGAGATCATGAGAGATGACTACCTTGCCAAGTCCCAATACCTTAGAAGATGAGGCGTCACCCCACTCGACATTGGTGGGCATAGATGGAATCTTGTGCACGTCCACCACCAAGTCCTTGCTTCCGGTCATATGACTTGTAGCTCCGCTATCGAGCAACCATGATCCCCCACCGGAAGCAAACACCTACAAGAGATCAATGCTTGATTTTAGGTACCCATTTTGTAATGGGTCCTTTGATGTTAGTAACAAGGGTCTTTGGAACCCAAATAGACCATTCAATATACTCATGACGAGAACCAACAAATTTGGCATAGACATGCCATCACTAGCACGACATAACACATAAGAAGGATTAAAGTAGTCGGCTTTGATGGAAGGGGTGGCATTGCCCTTTTTGACACCGCCACCCTTCGCATTGTTCTTCTTCTCCTTGGAAGCACTCTCTCCCTCCTTCACAAAGGTTTGCATGAGAAGAGGAGGTCGTTTGGTCTTGTCATTCTTCTTCTTGTTCTTGGACTCGGGCATGTACCCAACCCCTTCCTTGGCCACAACTCCCTTTTGGTTGGTCAAGAGGTCGTTGAGGTTCTTCTTGCCTTGTATGCAAGTCGTAATACCTTTCTCAAGTTGCACCTTTAGCTTAGCGTTCTCCTCAACAAGATGCACATGCTCACAACACGGGTTAGTAGCATTTTCATTATCAATTAACATCATACGAGGAAAAGTGACTTTTTCCTTGGTTAGCTTTACTTGAAGTTGGTCATGAGACTCTTTGAGGCTAGCATGAGCACCCTTCAAGACCTTGTGAGCCTTGTCAAGTAGATCAAACTCCTCTTTGAGTCTAGCAAGATCAACCTCAAGTTCGGCCTTCTCGGAGTTTAGCACACGAGAAACAATGAGAACATGATCAAAATCTTTCTTTAACTTAGCATGATCAACGTTGTGTGACTCCTCAAGAGCCAAACGAAGACCATGCTCTTCCTCAAGAGCATTGGAGAGATCCGAGATCTCATCGGCATAGTCACGACTATGCCCTTCCATCTTAGAGATGGTATCTTCGTGAGCCTCGATCATGTCATTGGCTTTACCAAGTTGTTCCAAGAGAGCAACAAAGTGCTTCTTGGATTTACCCTTAGGTTTGCCCATAAAGGCATCAAACTCATTCACTTCCACATTAGCTCCCTCATGTTCATCAATGCTATCCGTCGAAGAAGGATGATTAATGATGGTAGTTTTGATGTTGGAGGTTACCTTGTTGGTGGCTTTAGCCATGAGGCACTTGGCGGTGATGCTCTCATTGGGTGAGTCGAAGATAGACACCAGTGGAGTCGTTGCAATGGCAACTGAGGCCATGGCAACCGACTCGCCATCTTCATCATCATCATCCTCCTCATTGTACTCTTCTTGTACCACCAATGCCTTGGGAGGAGTCGTCTTGGTGAAGTTTCTCTTGTTGGGGAACGACTTGGCCTTGTCCTTTCGGATGAGCTTGCCAACATTGTCTTCCCTCTTCTCATATGGGCACTCCGCAACAAAATGACTCACATTGCCATAATTATAGCAAGTCCTTACACGTTGCTTGCTCTTCGTGCCACTTGAGTTGTTTTTGTTAAAGTTTGGCCTTGAGTTTTTCTTGCTCCAAAATTGCCTTGAAGCAAGTGCCATGTGTTCATGATATGCATACTTTGTATCTTCGGGGTTGCTCTCCTCTTCTTCCTCTTCTTCTTCTTCAACGTAGAGCTTGGCCTTCAAAGCAAGGTTGGGCTTCTTTGCCCTTTGAGAACGAAGCACTGCATTGTCGGCGGTCTTGTCCAAAATGTTCATGGCCACAAACTCATCCAACACTTTGCTTGAGGTCAAAGTGTGGAAGTCCGGCCTTTGACGAATGACGAAGGACATGGCCTTGTGTTAGGGCATCATTGCCTTGAGGAATTTGCGCTTTGTCATCCGTGTCCTTGCTCCCGTGATCTCGGAGTGAGACCGCGAGTTTGGTTACTCTCCGATAAACCTCACGAGGTTCTTCATCTTCTTTCATTGCAAACTCATCGGCCTCATCTTGCACCACTTCATAGTTGGAGCGTTGAATGTTTGCGCTTCCCCGGTAGAGTGAGACAACACAAAGCCATGCGTCTTTGGCCAAGGCGAAGGGCCGAAGATGAGGTAGATCTTCGGGTGGAATTGCATCTTGAATGATGAAGAGAACATTCTCATTGAATTGATTATCCACGGCTTCTCGAGGAGTGAAGTTGCTTGGATCATGCAGATAGAAACCTTCTTCAAGAATTCTCCAAAGATTAGTGTTCACATGATTTAAATGACGTTTAAAGTGGTAAACCCAAGAATCAAAGTCCTCATTTTTCACAATCTTAGGGGGGGACCGGCATGATTCAAATGAGTGGAAGGAACCGGTCCACCATAAACAAGTGGTGGTTCCACATGAGCAAAGATGTCGGTGCCATTCTTACCACTAGAAGGAGTCTTTTCGCTACTAGCTTCCCCCTTATCGGAGGTAGCATCCGTCACCTTGTCGGTGGGATTACCCACTTTCAACGGTGCGGTGGATAGTTTAAGCCCTTCAAGGAATTTAGTAAACATGCTTTCAACCTCGGTCGTCATGGAGGTTTTCAATGTCTCCAAGGCCACATTGAACTCCTCACAAGAGAACGAGGTTCCCCCATCGCCCATAGACGAGATCGGATTCACATCGAAGTGTTCCTCCACACCGTCTACGGTATCAACCATACTCTTTAGACGGTAAAGTCCTTAATAAAGAGACGAGGCTCTGATACTAATTGAAAGGATCGATATGGTTGACTAGAGGGGGGTGAATAGGCAACTAACAATTTTTAACTTTTCTTTACCAAATTAAACGTTGCATCAAAGTAGGTGGTCTAGATATGCAACTAGGTGAGCAACCTATATGATGCAATAACAACAAACAAACAAGCAAGCAAGAGAAGTAACACTAAAGAGCTTGCACAAGTAAAGGTAAGAAATAACCAAGAGTGGATCCGGTGAAGACGAGGATGTGTTACCGATGTTCCTTCCTTTTGAGGGGAAGTACGTCTCCGTTAGAGCGGTGTGGAGGCACAATGCTCCCCAAGAAGCCACTAGGGCCACCGTATTCTCCTCACGCCCTCACACAATGCGAGATGTCGTGATTCCACTATTGGTGCCCTTGAAGGCGGCGACCGGACCTTTACAAACAAGGTTGGGGCAATCTCCACAACTTAATCGGAGGCTCCCAACAATACCACGAAGCTTCACCATAATGGACTGTGGCTCCATGGTGACCTCAACCGTCTAGGGTGCTCAAACACCCAAGAGTAACAAGATCCGCTAGGGATAGGTGGGGGAATCGAAAATCTCTTGGTGGAAGTGTAGATCGGGGCCTTCTCAACCACTCCCGAGCAAATCAACAAATTTGATTGGCTAGAGAGATAGATCGGGCGAAAATGAAGCTTGGAGCATTAATGGAGCTTGAGAGGGAAGAGGTAGGTCAACGGGGAAGAAGGGGACCCCCTTTTATAGTGGGGGCAAAAATCCAACCGTTGCCCCACTAAACAGCCCCGCAGAGGGCGGTAGTACCGCTTGGGTGGGCGGTACTACCGCTGATCCAGCGGTACTGCCGTTCCACCTAGCGGTGCTGCCGCACAAAGGAGAGAAGCAGGGACCTGGATCCAGAGCAGTACTACCGCGGTGATAGGGGCGGTACTACCGCTGAGAAGCGGTACTACCGCCTCTACTGCCGCAACTAGTGCCGCAAAACCCGACACGAGAAAAAGAGCCCTCGAGTCGAGGTGGTAGGAACCTGGCAAGCCAGCGGTAGTACAGCTGCGGAGTCACCGGCGGTACTACCGCTGCGGAGCGGTACTGCCGCTTGTGACCCCTCAGCAGTACTACCGCTGGGTAGCACGGTACTACCGCTGGGACCCAGACAAGACACACAAGTAGAGAAAAGATCTCTCCATTGAAGCGGAAGGGCCCGGAGGGAGAGAAGCGGAAGTGTACGTGTTGATTCCACCCAAGCAATACCACAGTGGACCCCCTCTTGATAGTATGGTGCCCTCTATGCAACTAGACCATCGAAAGAGAAACGAAAGAGCTACACCGTCTTGAATAACACTCCGAGGGGAAGAAATCGTCTCGTTCCAAGGATGAATCTCTGATATGCTCAAAGCACAAGATTAGTCCGCAAACATTTTGTCATCAATCACCAAAACCACATCGAGAGAGATATGCCTCAACATCTCGGTTTTCGCAAGCACGACCTGTGCCTAGTGCACCACTGTCGGTGTTAAATCCAGCATACCCCTCGGTAGGGTGATGAGACATGCCGGAAAGCCCAGAGGGAAAACATGAGACAAATTTAGCTAGGTTAAGGCCCACTCATGCTCGTGTTGTATTGACTAGATGGGGTGCACAAAGTACAAGGATGATCTCAGCGATCATAGCTACACCGAGGGATGACGAATAATGTCTCTATCGACTGGCCCGACCTTGACTTATAGAGGATACCGAGGTCGTAGGTTTAGAGAGTACTCGTCAGTTCTAAGGCGGTCAGAAAGTCCTTCTCGCATCGGACCTCCTTGTCTTGAACATCAAGTATAGTTGGCGCCTTCCTTTTAGAGGGTTCAGAGGCCAGGTTGTGGGCCTAGGCCATGCAGTGGCCCAGGGGGCCTCGAGCCGACTTTCGGCGTCCTGGAATACCCCTAGTGCTGGACATCGTCAATTTTATTACCATACCGCTAGGAGTGTGAGGATGGGACCAACATATATGGGGGAGCCTCCCATTACTTTAGAAATGCTAGGAGCATGCGCGTAGAGAGAGAGAGAGAGCACGCGCATGCATTGGACCTAATTAAGCGTGTGCGCTAGCTTGAATTTTCCTGTGACTTGTGACTTTGGACACTTGGCGTGGCCTAGACTCCGTTGCGTATTATTTTTATTTTTATATTTATTTTATTTATTTTTATTAAGCGAATCACACCTTTGCAAAAATATTATGCATGGCTGGTTTTGTTTCAACCATGTGCAGTGTATGTGTAGAGACATCGTCCTCATTTTTATGAGAGAGGCAAAGAGTCTCTAATGTAGCTCCCTCCCCCAATAGTTTGCTAGAAAAATTGTCGATGCAACATCTCACAACAAATATGATGAAGAATGAGGTGGAACCAATAAACAAAGGGTTGCGTGATGAAGAAAAAAGCACATCAAGTCGAAGCGGTGTGTGTACACCCGACGACCATTATAGAACAGAAAATTGTGTTTGGCTATAAAAACAAGACACGAAAAATTATGACGTGGCATGCCGCGTGTATCTGACGGCTAAGAATGATATGATAAATCGCTAAATGGGGTAAGAAATGAATAAACTTTTCATTAATGGGGTAAAAACTCGGAAAACTTCCCTGAATGGGTACTCTGGATCACCCGCAAAGAAGAAAAGAAAAGAGTGGGTACTCTAGATGCAAATGGGATAATTTATGTGAAAGAGTTAAACCAATGGGTAAGAGCATCTCCACTCGTTGGCATCCCCAGGAGGCATTTCTTTCGCCCCTTGGGGGGCTGCCGACGAAATTTTTTGCCTGGGGGCGCAAATCTTTCCACTCGTTGCGCCCCCCAGGAGCAGTGTTGAGACTCAAGTAGGCAGCGACATTTCGTCGAGCAGGTCATAGGCGATGCCGTGGGCACGCTCCGGTGCATACAGGCCCTGCTCGCAGCGCAGTCCCTCCATTTGGAGAGGTCAGGGGAGGAAGCGAGTCCGGCGACGTCGTGCTCCATGTACTCGAAGACGGGGTAGATGTTGGCGGAGGAGCGGGAGGTGATGAGGCCGTGGATGCTGATCACGTCCGTGCTGCCCCACGGCATGCTGCTGGAGGTCTTCAGGCGGCTGCCGGTCGCGGCGGTGTGCCGCCGCTAGCGCCGCGTCGTGTCCCGCGCGCCCGGCCTCCCCGCCCCACCACTTCGGCTTCTTCCGCAACCACGGCCCGTCCGCGCTGCCGTCGTTCGTCCTCACCACGGGCGTCACGCTCGCGCCCCATCAACGGCGTTGGGTGCGCGTCCACTGGCGACACGGGAGGAGGAGGAGGGGGAGGAAGAGGTGCCGGTCGCTTCGCCACTGATACTGCTGCGGAGGTCGCTGCTGCTATGTAGCAGCGTGCGCGCCAAGGATGGCACCGGCACCGCGGCTGCGGGGATGCAGATAGCGTGGCAGCAGCAAGAGCAATACACGGAGCGTGGCGGAGCTCGCGGGTGCTGTGGGCGTGTGGAGCGTGGCGGAGCTCGCGGGCGCCGTGGGCGCGGGTGGGCTCGCGGCGGGGCAGGTCATGGACCTCGCCAGGGAGGCCGCCGACGTCGGCCTCGCCACGCTGGAGTACATCCACGTGCACAAGACGGCGTGGCTCCTGGAGGCCGGGGCGGTGTGCGGCGCCATCATCGCCGGAGAAGACGACGAGGAGGTCGAGGGCGTCCGCCGCCTCCCCGCACCGTCCGCCATGGCCTCGCCCCTGGCCTGCACCCCACACCTCGCGCCCCGCACCCCGCCGTGGCTGCCCGCCCTGCTGCGCCCGTGGATGGAGAGAAGGAGAAGAGAAGAGAGAAGCACGTGGATGGGCCCCGGAGGAAAAGTGAGGAGAGAGGGAGTGGGAGGCTGACGGCGGGCCCAAGGCATGCAAAGCAGTCTCTCTCCTCCCCCAGCTGCCCCCCGGGATCCTGGGTTTGGGGTGGGCTCGCCGGCCGTATTTTTTCCCAAATCCGGCGATAATTGAGGTCGTGGGGGCGTGACTGGGTCTTTTTTTTTCCTCCGGCGACGAAAAAGTGCTCTTGGGAGCCTTCCTGGGGAGCCGGCTGGAGATGCCCTAAGAACTAGAATTCAGTCGATTCATTAATCGACAACCAAAAATGCCGGCTCCCTCCATAATGTGCATCCAGCTACATTTTTCTGGGCGACCCATGGAGTACTGGCTGCTCTATTTTCTGTCTCTGTACTGCACTAGTAAGTTGGCACGTGCAACGCACGTGTATTCTTTGAAAGAATTCTGAGCCTCCCATCTTGGTTGCCATCCATGGTTGCCCACTCTGCCCACTCACATGACATATGACATCTTTGCTCTTTTGTAGTACTCCTAAGATCCAAAATAAGTGTCGAGGATCCAAAATAAATGTCATGGTAAACTAAAACCACGACACTTATTTTGGATCAGAGGCAGTATATAGCGGACATATGTGCTACAATTATCTCTGTCATTTGCCAAATTGAGATAGTATTAATGAATGAATCAACGTCAACACTATATTTTATCCATGAATGGTTATTTATTACAGGTGATACCTAATATCGCATGCTTATGGCTAATCCCGATCTTGACAAACTCACCATATGATACCACAAAAGAAAACCCAATCAATCAAAATAACATGAAAGACAACAACTTCTGAAGTATTTAATAACAGCAAAAGAAAACTGCTAAATTAAACTTCGCATCAGGGTAACTTATGGTTCTTCTCGAGAATTAGAATCTCTGAATCATAAAAATCAACATGGCTTCCTTAGAGATATAGCTCAAGTTTGTTAATGTAGTTCAAAGCAATGGCTTATTGAAAAAAGCTTGTACCGGAGCTCGTTTCAGCCAAGTTAAGTATGATTCCAGTGAAATCAATCGTTTGATCCGCTATTGTGTGCATAATGGGATTATACATTGAAGATGAAATTAGTGAACGGTGAGCACACACCTTTTATTTCACTGGGGTGTCCAGATATATAACTTGTGCTCACACATCTTTCTTCACCTTGCATGTCATATACATGTTGAAATCCATCGTACCTCGCTACTAATTCAAATTAGTGCACATCCTGATCGTAGCGGAGAAGCACCCGAATGACTATTTAGGATCTGCGAGATGTGTATACAAAATCAGTGAAATCAGTATGATATGATCATGAACATGGATGAGCAAAATTCAGACAATGCAAATCACACTGGTAATGAAGCTTAAGTGCTAAATGCCTGCATTCAAATCACCGATCAAAGAGTTTTAAACTATGTTAACAAGCTTGATTTGGCTTCAGTTATCAAGTGTATATGGGGCTACTTTTCGGTTGATCGATCTTAGGCAAGTGAAACGTGAATCACTACATCACATATGCCAAAACAGATAGCACACGTGAACCAATCTATGAAATGTGAAGATGGTACAGACGAAAGACATAATAAGGTGAACAAAAGACAGTACAAATGAAAGACCTCTCCGGACGTCAGGCCCGGCAGCGGTGTGTTTGAAGGTAGCACATCCCCTGACCGTGCGAGATGACGGGGAGATGTGAACTCACGGCGTCGCCGACGGCCCAGGCCAGGCGGTTTAGGCGGCGTCCCCGACGGCCGGCCAAGCAGTTCAGGCGGCGACGCTGATGGCCGAGGCTAGGTGAGGCGATGGCTGGGAGCAGCACGGAGCTGTGAGGGGCGGCGTCCCTGAAGGTGTGGCAGCTCGATTGAGGCGATGGGGGTGAGTCCTGATTGGTGCGGCAGGTCGATGTGATGGCGGCGGCGTGCAGCGGCTCGAGGCTATTTGGGTGGCGCGAGGCGGCGTCCCCGACGCTGCAGTGGTTCCCTTCTATCCTGAACGTGCGGAGGTTTCCTTTCATGCGAAGTGTTCGTAAGGAAGCAGACCAGGAAGATATAATCAGGAAAAAGAAAGTATTGCTTAGTGCTAAACGTGTTTAGTCGCTCCCATCAGGACAATAAGGACGGTTGGATGAACGTAAACGGATGACCGAGATTTGTTGGATCTGCCTCACTGGGTCTTTTTATATTGGTATAGATATAGATGTACAGGCAGCGGAGGAAACGGACGCTCTATCCACTGAGCTACAGGCGCTGCTATGGATAATTTTCATATGAAATGGAAAATAGAAACGATTAGGCAAGGGGCAACTGAATTTCACAAAAGATGAATACCATCCATTTCTGTGGATTTAATGTTGAACTAGTAAAACAAATCGAATATGGATTTTTTGTCACAGGGAACAAGACGTTCGAGAAGCTAGGGACGATCGAAACACTGTCCAAAATGTTTGTGTACCTGAGGACGGTGTACCACATGCCGAGTGTCAGCGCCACCACCCTCCTCAACATCTTCTCTAGCTCAAGCAATCTCACCACCGTCTTTGGCCCCTACGTTAGTGATACCTAGCTACCTCGGCCGCTACACCGCCATTGCCATCGCCACTATCCCCTCCTTCATTGGCATGTTCATCCTCACTGTCCCCTCCTTCATTGGCATGTTCATCCTCACCACCACTACTGCGATCCACGCCCACCACCCTCCAGTGTGCAATGTGTGGCAGCCTGGCTCAGCAAACCAGATATGCCCTACATACAAGCCCAAGTACTAATGTCTTCTGGTGTACAATGCACATCGGTGGAGCCGAACGGCAGTGCTCACAGATGGAATCGAGGGAGAAGTCTCTCCCGGCCCCACAGATCGACAAGCGCGGCATGAAGATCGAGGAGTCATAGTTTTTGGACGCCTTCGTCACCTTCCTCGAGACTGTCAGGACGATGTGTGGGGGTGGCTCCTCACGAGAAGGACCTGTAGTGGGTCATCGCGGATTTGGAGTAGGAGTACCAACGGTACCGCCACTACTTCAAGCATTACAACAACGTAGTGCTTGGAGACGAGAATGGGCTCAGCATGGAGGACCCGCCGACCAAAGAAGTCATTAATATCTCATCAGGCGATGGCAAGGAATAGGGCGGTGCGGCGGCAGTTATGCTTAATTATGCATACTAGTAATCTTTGTTTAGAACGACTGTCTTTTCTTAGAGGTATGTTTAGGTCTACTAGATCTTTTTACTTAGTAAGTGTGAGGTGAACTTGCTCGATTTAGTTAGTGTGACCTATGCTTAAGGTTGCTGAATCTTTTGTTTGCTCAAATTAGCAACTGTTGAAATTGTGGAGTATATGCAATGACATAGGTGATCACTATAATCAAGAGAAAATATGCACCAAAATTCTTATGTTCTCAATCATCGCCTTGAGAACATTGCTACAAAGCCACTGGAGGTTATCTATGATGGTCATGCAAGACAGCGTTCGTTGGAGATCCATCGACGGTCATCGGGATGTGGTAAGGCGGTGCTGCAATGACCATTGCTGGTGATGTGAGGGAGCAGATGAGTTGCAGCTACGATGGCTGCCGACGACAAGGCAAAGGCGATGTTGCAAGGGAAGCGGTGGAGTTGTTCCTGCGACGGGGACGAGTGAAGCTGCTACTGCAAGGTGATGATGCGATGAGTGTGGCGATGCTGCAGACGGTGCTACGACTATGGGACGGCGTGGTGGCTGATGCCATGAGCGTGGTGCTAGGTGATCAGTGTGGGGTGGTCCATGCATGAATGCTGCAAGGGAAGGGCATGCTGGTGTAGCGCGCGCCACGTGACTGGAGCAGTGCCACAAGAGGCAAGAGTGCCGAGGTAAAAGGAGATCAAAGAGTCACACATGCGCGCATCAAACGGGTATGAAGACGGCTTAGTATTTTCTGCCTGCAGCTAGTTGGCGCTTAGCACCACCTAAAACATGAGGGTGATACACAAGGTAGTCCAGGTCGGGGCGTGTAGGGTTTGCATGGCAGCACATAAGGGGGTGATCCCTTTGTGCTAGCCTCCGCATGATTCTCGCGACTGTTTGGTCTCCTCGCAGTTCATGCTGAGATTAGACTATCCAGATTCTGCGACAAATTTTAGGTGTTTCCTTGTGTCATCACACTAATTTGGCATACTTACCTGAGGGCGACCACCGTAACATACATAGAAAAAATAGTTAAGATAAATCAAAGATGATCAAACGACCAAACGGTGAACATACTCCGTCATTTTCATGCTCACGGTATATACGCTCAACATCAATGCTCATTAGGCGGTACAGAAAGATGAAAGTAATGCTCTACTCTTGATGCCACCTCAGCAGAAGCTTTGGCAATGTTGAAGGGGCTGGAGCTGCTCGAGAGGTTGGGTTGCACAAATATTCTCATTGAATCCGACTCGCTGGAATTGATAAATATGCATGCAAGGGTGAGGTTGATATGTTCAGTCCATATACTGCAACCTTGGTGGAATGCTTTGCGAAAGCCCAGACGATTGATGGTATTTCTTTTGAGTTTTGTCCCAGGGAAGCTAATCATGTGGCTCATCATCTTGCAAAACATGCTTATGATAATCAGTTAGAGTTGATCCACCATCCTTTTTATTGCCTTATGTTTTACACGACGTAACCCTGTTGACAAAGCAATAAATCATACGAGAGGCTTTCCCACTCAAAAAAAAAAACTCGCCATATGACTTTTTCTCTTCTTCTTTGTGTGTGCGTGGGTGGGGGGAGGGGGACAGATCACATGGGTGAATCTTTTATTTTTAGAGTCTTACTTAAAACTTAAGTTGATGCAGTTGACTCGAGTGAGATTTTCATCATAGTTTCTTTTCTAACATGTAGATACACACATATAGTTTCGACACAAAATCTACAATTTACTGGTAGAATAATTTTTCAGTTCGAAGGTATGTCTGATTCTAACGCCTGACTGAACACGCATCCTCGATGCATTCAAACACCTTCATTAAACCCCGCGTAGAAGCCGAAAAAACTACTCTAGCCACATGTCTTTTCACGAGCGGGCCAACATTAAATACAACGCCAGGAAAGCTCGTCCCGTGCTCCCTCAATTTAAACGAGGTCAGAGACCAGGCAAGAATTGCACCACTCCGCCGCTCCACATCTCCTCCTTCCACCATTTTCCCCACTCTTATGATAGCATCCGACAAACAGGAAGAGCAGTTCTCCAGCTAGGTGGCCTGCCGAGTCCGGCAGATACAAGCGAGGAAGCTCGCTGCTCCACGTCCCTTGCCTAGCCTGATAGAGCAAGTTGCAGCCCCAAGCCGGCACATGGTTCAGCAACTCGCCGCTCCACCTCCCTCGCCTAGCCTGACGGAGCAAGTTGCAGCCCCAAGCCGACACATGGTTCAGCAACTCGCTAGCTCATGGAGGAGTGGCGAGTTGCTCCAGGCCGGCACGGCGGGGAGCATTGCGGCACGAGCACCGTCGATGACGCTGCGCCGTACCGCGTCAGTGCCTGCGACCACACCATCCGTCCTTTACGTGCGCATAGCCACACCATGCAAGCAGAGAAAGAAGCCGACTACATAGATGTTGACGAGGTGGTGGCCCGCACAGCTGCGCCTGCCGCCATCAACAAGGAGAAGCAGAACGCAGGAGGCCGCCGCCGCTTGGATCCCATGAAGACCACCGTCGAGGCACCGCCGGTGTACACAGCCGGTGTCTTGCCCTCTCGTCGGCCACCGTCGTCCTTTTACCCAAGAACCAACTTTGGTCAGTGCAGCGTAGGGACCCTTCCCCTCCGGCTGAAGTATCCGGCGGCGGTTCCACTCCTATGAGCGATGGGGAAGCGAGCCCTCCTTTACGCTGAAGCATATACATCCGGGGCTCACCACAGCCAGTCATGGGGACGATGTTAGAGACCCGCCACGGCCGCCAGTAGGCTAGTCGAGGGTATCATATCATCGGAATGGATATCCGCCGCCGCCGCCGGACCTAAACTAGTCTCGTTTTGTTTTTAGTTGAAAGTATGTCCAAAATGTAACCGTCTTTGTCTAGTTTGCATTAAATTCGTCATGTTGATATGAAATCCGGCCAAGTTTGCATGAGTTCCATCCGGTTTGTTGAAAAAAAGTTTGAAATGTATGTAACTACGGTTAGATATAGATAGACGGGTACACACGGTGAGCTGTTGCGTCGTCATCGTCTGTTGGTCGCACGGAGTTTGCCGGAGATGGGGCCAAAAAGCCCCTCCCTCTGCTCGGTCGGGACAAGCTAAAGGTGAAACTGAAGCACAGCGGCACCGCTCCGGGGCCG
Source organism: Triticum dicoccoides (assembly GCF_002162155.2). Lineage (NCBI taxonomy): Eukaryota > Viridiplantae > Streptophyta > Magnoliopsida > Poales > Poaceae > Triticum > Triticum dicoccoides. The sequence continues at coordinate 4,405,933 of NC_041388.1, read as the reverse complement.
CGCAGCCGCAGCCGCTCGCATCTGTAGCCCCATGTACCCTCCGTCCAGCTCTAGCGTGAGGGCATCGGCGGGGGCGATGACGGCGAGCACAAGGCCCATCACATGGATACATGGGCCGGGGGTGGTGGACCTTAGCCTCAGGCTGTCACTCGGTGGGCGGTTCGGGGAGGAGAGGAGGAATGGCGAGGGCCTCGCAAGGTCCTCGCCGGTTGCATGCATCCAGGAGGTGGCGCCAACTATGGCAGATGCGGAGGCGGGGAATGATGCTGACGTGTAGCCCTCGGCGACCGCCCAGCCGCAGGGTAGTGACTTCCCTCTGAATGGTGTCATCATTTCTAGGAGCACCTTCCTTGGTAGCACCGCTAGCGTTGAGGTCCAGCCCTCGGCGACCCCGCAAGGGAGTGGGAGTGGTTTCCCTTTGAACAACATCAAGGAGGAGGAGGAGGAGGAGGAGGAGCCCGTGGTAAAGCTGCGGGCGAGTTTGTGCCCGTACCAAGGTGATGTTTCCATAATGCTATATATCTGTAATTCTGTATTTGTCCTTATAATTCAATGCGATCAACTAAATTCATGCTCAGCAATGGTCTTTTTTTAAGATTAGACTCAGGCCAGCTCATGCATGGCTCTCGTGTGCTGGGTTTGCATACATCTGACTGGTAAATATTTTCCTCGTTAGGTCAGGTGTAACAGACACTAAGTAGATGAAGAAGAAGCAGGGTCAGCCTTTTAATGATTGCTTGCAGTAGTACGCACAGTGCTGAAGCTATAGTAGTGTAGTTGGATGAAGGTTATGAACCTATCCTATCCATCCATCCATCCATCCATCCATATATGTCCTTTTGTTTGGCAATTGATGACCTTTTCTTTCTTGATTTTCATCGGTTTTCATCATGTTTCTTTCACGACGTTCTATTCCCCTTATTTTGCATTCTTTTCTTCCGTTCTGTTTTTTTGGTTCCTTTGTTTCTCCTTTAGGGTGTTATTGGATTTCTTTGTTTTTCTAAGTTTCTTTATCGATTTTTGTTGGGTTTTTTTTCTTCAACACTTGTGAAATTTTTTGGTACACATTCAACATTTTTTGTATACATCAAAAATATATTTATTATACAAGATTAAAATTTTAAAATACATGGTTAGCATTTTTTTAATACTTATATTTTTATGTCTAATTTTATCCATACACATTTTATTTTTTTGGTATATATCTAATACGCATTTAACATGTTAGTTAATACACTGTCAACATTGTTTCTGTACAAATTTTTAACATTTTTCTTATGATTGATTATAAAAATAATATTAAGATTTTCGGAACCCATGGTCACTATTTTTTCTATATGCATTTAACGTTTTCAAAAGCTTGATTAACATTTTCAAGTACATGATTAAATAATACATGTTCAACATTTTTTTTCTATACACATTTAACTTCTTTTAAATGCCTTATTCACATTTTTAAATAGTTTCTAAGCATTTTTTAGTACATGGTCAGCATTTTTATATAAACATTTCAGATTTTTCAAATACTTATTTAACATTTTTTTTCATCTGCTTGATTAACATTTCTTAAATACATAATCAAGTTTTTTTATACATTTTGTATACACATTTAATATATTTCAAATGCTTGGTTAACATTTTTTCAAATGTTTTACGTAAAGTTTTTTTGTAATATATTTATTTAGAATATTTTTAACTATAGACAAAAGTAAAATACAAAGCAAAAAAACAAAAACAAAAAACGTGAAAAAAAACGAGGCTCTGTCCTCCAGTGCGCTTGCGCCGGCCCATCTCGTGCCTCCTTTCAGGCGAGGCTTCCCTCTATCTCATGTGAAGCGAGACATAGAGGCGTCCAGTAATGTGGGGCTCTCGCCGTAGGCATGTGATAAAAAAAACTGCATACCTCTGTAAGCCCACACAGCCCAATGATCTAAAGTGGACATAGCTTAATGTACTGAGTTGGTAAAAAAAACTCATTAAATGTAAAACAACAGGTAATAAAATCCTTTGCAAATATTATGCAAGAACTTTGCTATTTGTACATAGAACACCATCAAGTTCGATAGTACCGCATGCTTTTCCTTTCCGCCCTTTTCTCAAAACACACAAAGTCGCGGATCATGGCTAAAAATCAATCATTTATAAAAACACGCAAATGTGTTTTTTATATTATAAGGCCATACATGGCAATTTTATTTGGGTAGCCTGTCCACTTTGCCTCCGTAGTCGCATTGATATATATACTCGTTTGTGGTTAACTCTTTACCACGAGTAGTAAGTATGTTCAGATGTGATCAATTACTCACAACGTGGGCTCTGACTCGATAATCATGACAAGATATATGGCATTCTTGTTTGCTTTGCGTGTCCATTTTACATTGATAGTCACGCCAAGTTACCCGTGTGTGGTTAACTCTTTACGCAGGAGCAGTTTCACCGGTATTTTTGGATTCGATTGCTTACCATCTTTGTTATGATCCGATCGCTTACTCATGAGTACTATGCCACATGGGTAGTTTGTCACCATAGTGGTGCCCAGGGGCGGACCAAGGATTGGGCCAAATCCCGGGCCCTAGGCCGGCTACAGTGCCCAAGATGCTATACTAAAGGCAGTATTTATTCTGCACGCCCAGGGCCCAGACCCCCCGGCCTCGGTCCTGGACCCACCACTAGTGTCGACAAGATATATGATTAGAGCACAAGGCAAATGCCTTAGTAAAGCCATATATATGACGTTCTTGTTTGGTTAACTTGTTCATTCCGCCATGAAAGTCGCTCAGGATACTTGCTTGTGGTTAACTCTTTACTCACGAGTAGTTGAAACGGTATTTGATTGCTTACTCACGAGTAGTATGACCTGCATTATAGGATTAGATCACTTACCCATGAGCAGTATAGCCACTATATTTTGAATTCCAGTAAAAAAATAGAGAAAAACAATATCTTGAAGTTAATGTTACTATGAAGTGAGCTAAGAGTGAGCAAATGCAGGCACAGACAGTGAGAGCACATGATGTGTTTGTTTGGTCTACTAACTTGCACTTGTATTTAATTATCATCGATTTTTCTTGGGCACGCTTTTGATCGTGCTGACTTGTAGAGCCCCCAACTGATCCAACTGATTGATCAATCAATCAAAAGAACATCAGTGCGTGTAAATGGATGGACAAACTAACTGAACCGACTCAAGAACAGAACATTGTTTTTTGTGATCGACCGACGAACGGATCAACACAAGTACACAACACGCACTAACTGCTAGAATCTGGTTTAACTAGTAGACATATCGTACACATAATTAGTTTTACAGTTTGCTGGTGGCGGTGGTGGTTGGTGCAGGTGCAGCGCCATCGGCAGCGTACTTCTTGAGGGCGTCGCCGGCGTGGTGGAGGTTGTCCGGCACGGGCAGGTTGCAGAGCAGCGTCACCTTGGCCTCGGCGATCTGCGGCCCCTTCTTCATCTCCGCCGACGGGTCCATCTTCCACAGCTTCACCTCCCACACCTGAATTGATTCTGAATTATCCCATGCATGTCCGAGCCAGAGGGAGAATAGCTAGACGATTAGGTTCGGAGTCCAGTGCAGACTGCAGACAGACCTGCGTGGAGCGGCCGAGGTGGACGGGGACGGCGCGGGCGAGCACGACGTCGCCGAGGGCGGCGCTAGGGAAGTGGTTGATGCTGAGGTGCACGCCCGCGACGCGGCGGTAGACGGACGCCATGTGCGCGCCCATGCTGGCCAGCGCCTCCGACACCAGCGCCGACACGCCGCCGTGCAGCACCTTGAACGGCTGGCAGCAGCGCTCCGTGACGGGTAGCCTCCCGGCGAGCAGCGTGGGGGAGACCGTCTCGATCTGGAAGCCCACCGCGTGTAGCACTCGGTCCAGCTCCGCCGTGTCGATGTCGCTACTACCGGGCTTCGCCGCCGCCATGGCTGCTACGTGGGAGCACCTCGCAGCGCCCGGCCGCCTCTACGTAGATGAAGAAGAAGCAGGGCCAGCCGTGCAATGATCGCTTGCAGTACTACGCACAGTGCTGAAGCTCTAGTAGTGTAGTTGGATGACCTTTTTGTTCGGTAGCGTCAACAACCAACCTCTAGAGCAGCACCGCTAGCGCACGCACGGCTAGCGCCACAGCCACCTCACCTCCATCGAAACTCTATACGGTCCATGGGCCTTTGGGTAAGCGGACGTGACCCATCATTGATACCATGCTTTGTGTGATGGCTGGCCCATTTGGGTATCATTTTCGTCACATGGTGATGGACAGAGAGAGACGCGAGAGCTATATATCGCGGCATTTCCTATTTGCCGCTTCAGGCGCCTGTTATTGTATATTTGGCAAACCCACGATCTACTTGTTCATTGTACGGCACAGTAACCAACCGGCCACCCTCATTTGATGTGCTTATTTACATCTTCGTTCTTTTCTTCTTCTTTTTTTTTTCCTTTTTCTTCTTTCTTCTTCGGTCTTTCTTCTTCCTTCTTTTCTCTCATTTTCCCCCCTTTTTTTCCTTTTTCTTGTTCTTTTTTCTCTTTTCTTGGAATTGTTTTGTTCAGATTTTATAGTTATCTTCTTACTTTTATTTTTTGTTTTCTTTTTCCTTTAATAAATGTGTTTCGTGAACTTTTTTTTCAAAATATATGAAATTTTTAGAAAATGGATGAAAATTTTCAAATTCGTGATTTTCTTTGCAAAATCAATAACCTTTTTTCAAAATTGATAAAAAAATAAATGTTGAAGAAATCCTTTAAAAGTTGACGGATTTTAATTAAAATTAATGAACCTTTTTTTCAAAATCGATGAACATTTTTCAAAATAGTTCTACTTTTTTCAAAATTGATGTATTTTTTTTCAAATTCGATGAGAGCAGCTCAGCTAGCGGCACGCACGGCTAAGGTCAGAGCCACCTCATCTCCATCGAAACTCTATACAGCCCATGGACCTTTTGTTAGATGTATGTGAACCATCAGTTATATCATCCTTTGCGTGATGCCTGGCCCATTTGGCTATCATTTTCCTCACATGGTGATGGACAGAGACATGATGGCTGCTCCATTTGGCTATCGCTGGAAGTGCCCGCAGTTATGGCCCGGCCCATTTTCGGGTTTTCGCTCGCTTGCTTGCTGCGTTAATTCTGGGCAAATCCTATTCTGCGCTGCAGGCGCCGGTTAACGTGCATTTTGTTTTTTTTTAGGGTCGTTAACGTGCATTTTGTTAACGGGTGCTTGCAGCGCACACCACCTCCCGCCATCTGGGCCGGCCCGTTTAATTTTTCTTCTCATTTGTTAAATCGCAAAAACAATGCGCTTCCGGTGAATAAAACTAGAGACCTCCCTCGTGTTACCACGCTATGTTTACCAAACCGCCACCAAGCCGGATATGGTAAGAAGCAACGTTTCCCTTCTTTTATTCTTTATTTTTCCTTTTTTTCTTTTTCTTCTTTCTTTTTCTACTTTCTTTTGTCCTTTTCCTTTTTCTTTTGCCCTTTCCTTTTTAAATTTTGATGTACTTTTTAAAAATTCGATGAAGCTTTTAAAATTTTGATAAACTTTTTTCTAATTTGGTAAACTTTTTGTCAAATCTGCTGAACTTTTTTGAGATTCGATGAACTTTTTTTCAAATTCGATGATTTTTTTGAATTATGATGAATTTATTTCAAATTCGATGAACTTTCTTTCAGATTCGATGAACTGTTTTTCAAAATCAATGAACTTTTTTCCAAATCGAATGAACTTTTTTCAAAATTGATGAACTTTAATTGAAGAACAATGCACCTTTTTCCATTTTGTGAGTTTTTTCTTTTAAATTCGTGAACCTTTTTTTAACCAGTGATCTTTCTTTTGTGAATGGTTTTTTAATTCCTATTTTTTCAAAAAACTTACACATATTTTGTGAACAGTCAACGGTTAACTGGCCTGCCCGGTCAATTGGTAAAAAATAATCCCATACTAGTGAACTTGTTCTCTTTCACATAGGGCCGCTAGGATAGTTGTTAAGCGTAGCGCGCTGCAATTAATCGGAAGTAAGCGAATGGTCCGGTGTTATGCAGGATCTTGCGCGAGAGGTGTGGCTTGAGTTGGACTCCCCGCGTAGTACTCCTTTTTTTGGTGGTTTTTGCGCTACAGTATTTCTGTGCGCTACGGGCCGGCCCACTAGTTCTCCTGTGAGTGCCAGTTCGCTTCGGAGGTGCTTAAGGTGCCGAGTAGGACCTCCCCTCGTGGTGGTTTTCGTCGCAGGACTGTCTGATTATATCGGGGTTTTTTTCTTCTGTTGTTTTCTTTCTTATGATTTTCTTCATTTCTTCACCGGTTTTTTAGGGGTTTCCATTTTCTTCTTTTTTTCTCACTGGTTTTCTTTGTTTCTTTCTCAATTTTACACAACATATATTTTTAGTGTACACGTGAAACATTATTGTTGACACACGTTCAACATTTTTTTAATACATGATGTACATTTTTCCTTAAAAAACATGTTTCGAACAATTTTTTGAATACATGGTTAGCAGTTTAAAAATATATGGTGAACATTTTTTAAATACAGACTTAAATTCTTTTAAATATATATGTTTTTATATCTACTCTTATTTAATGTATGTTGTGCATTTTTCCATAAACATTAGGAATAGTTTTTTATGCACGCTTAACATCTTGAAAATACAAGATCAACATTTCTTTCATACACATTGTATATTTTCTGCATACATTATTCATATAGATGGAAAACATTTTTTACTATACACACTTAACATTTTTCAAATTCCTGATTAATATTTTTCAAATACTTGAATAAAAAAATTCAAATACTTGATTAACATTATTCAAATACATAATCAACATTTTCTCATACGCATTGTATATTGTTTGTATATATTATTCATATTCATTAGAAACATTTTTTCTATACACATTTATCATTTTTTGAATGCTTGATTAATATATTTTTCAAATATATGATCAACTTTTCTCATACACATTGTATATTTTGTGTATCCATTATTCGTATACATTAGAAACATTTTTCGAATGCTTGATTAACATTTTTCACAAGCTGCGACATTTTTTGAATAGATGATCAAGTTTTTTTCATACACATTGTATATTTTTTGTATACATTTTTCATATACATGAGAAAGATTTTTTCTATACACATTTAACAATTTTCAAATGCTTGATTAACATAGAGAGAGAGAGAGCACATTGCACCTAATTAAGCTTGTGCGTTTGCTTGAATTTCCGTGTGGCTTGTGAGTTTGGACGCTTGTCGTGCTCGTGGCCTAGACTCCATTGTTTATTATTATTATTATTATTATTATTATTATTATTATTATTATTATTATTATTATTATTATTATTATTGTACCTTTGCAAAAACATTAGGCATGGTTGGTTTTGTTTCAACCATATGCAGTGTATGTGTAGAGACATCGTCCTCATTTTTACTAGAGAAGCAAAGAATCTCTACTATAGCACCCTCCGCCAATAATTTGCTAGAAAAAGTTGTCGATGCAACATCTCACAGCAAATATGATGAAGAATGAGATGGAACCAATAAACAAAGAGTTGCCTGATGAAAAAAAGCTCATCAAGTTGAAGCGGTGCGTATGTACTCCCGATGATCACTAGAAAAGAAATTGTGTTTAGCTATAAAACATTTTACCTGTTCGGGGGCAGAAAATAACAACATAAGAAAAGTTATGACGTGGCATGCTGTATGTACCTGACAACTAAGGGCATGTACAATGATGCTATCTTAGGAGTGTCATGTAGGATAAATAATAAAGTGGGTGAAAGAGAACTCATAAGAAAAGACTTGTCTTCTCTTAAGAGAAGATAAGAGATGATCTCTTACCATAATATATCTCATCACGTTTTTAGGAATAGCTAGTTATGGATGATAAGACTAAGAGATAACTCATTGTAGATATTTTTCTTTGTCATCTCTAAATTACATGCAAGACTTAAAATAAGACTATCTTATCAACCATTGTACATCTAGATACATTCATACCTGCGACAAGTAATTTGGAACGGAGGGAGTACATGTCATAAGAATCACATGATAAATCGTTATATAGGATAAAACTGACAAACTTTCCATTAAATGGGGTAACAGCTATTTCGCAAAACAAAAGGGGTAACAACTAGAAAAGCCTCGCTGGATGGGTGATCTGGATACAAAACTATTAAATGATAGATCATGACGATCCAGTTGCTATCTTTCTGTCTCTGTACTGTATGTACATGCAGCTAGCAGCTGTCGAGAACGATCGAGAGTTAGAAAAAGAAACGTTCCTATACCTGAGCACGAGGGGAAGATGAAGATAAGTGTCCGATAAAGAGGCTGAGTCGCCTTCGTCGGAGGCAATACTGCATCAGATTATAGACACAAGCCCCATGCCTAGCTTTGTTGGAATTCAAAGGAAAAACAAAATTCAAAAACGCGCCAGGTAGGTTAGCTTTGTTGGAATCCAAAGGAAAAACAAAATTCAAAAACGCGCCAGGTAGGGGTCGAACCTACGGCCTTCCGCTTAGGAAACGGACGCTCTATCCACTGAGCTACAGGCGCTACTATGAGAAAATTTAATGAGATGTTCTCTAGAAACAGCTTGGCAAGTGGCAACCGAATTTCACAAAAGACGAATCCCTATCTTTTGATTTAATTTTGAACTAGTAAAACTAAACGAATATGCGTTTGTTTGTCACAAGGAACTGAGACATTGTAAAAGCTAGGGACGATCGAAACACTATATATAGAACATGTTGGTGTACCTGAGGACGGTGTACCACATGTCGAGTGTCAACGCTACCACCCTCCTCAACATCTTCTCTAGCTCGAGCAGTCTCGCCACCATATTTGGCGCCTACGTCAGTGATCCTTACCTCGGCCGCTACACGCCATCGCCGCCGCCACCGTCCCCTCCTTCATTGGCATGTTCATCCTCACCACCACTGTTGTGATCCACGCTGACCACCCTCCAGCGTGCACATGTGGCACCTGGGCTCAGCAAAACATATGTGCCCTGCATACCAGCGCAAGGACTAACATCTTCTGGTATACAGTGCACATCGGTGGAACCGAACGATGTCGTTCACGTGACGGAAAATTGAAGAAGAAGCCCCTCCCGGCCTCACAGATCGACGGGCGTGAGATGGAGATCAAGGAGACATAGATCTTGGACGCCTTCGCCGCCTCCCTCGAGACAGGGCGCCAGGAGGAGGTGTGGAGGGTGGCGCATGAGGAGGAGCTGTGGTGGTGGGTCATGAAGAATTTGGAGCAGGAGTACCAACGCGAGCTCTGGTGCCGCCACTACTTCAAGCATTACAACAACGTAGTGCTTGGCGACGACAATGCGCTCAACATGGAGGACCCGGAGGTCAACGCCACCAAATCGTCGACCGGAGAAGTCATTAACATCTCATTAGATGACGACGAGGCACAGGGCGATGCGGTGGTAGTTATGCTTAATTTTCACACAAGCAATCTTTGTTTAGAACGACAGTCTTTTCTAGAACTATGTTTAGGTCTACTAGATCTTTTTAGTTAGTAACTGTGAGGTGAACTTGCTCGATTTAGTAAATGTGACCTATGCTTAAGGTTGTTGAATCTTTGTTTGTTCAAACTAGCAACTGTTGTTAAATTATGGAGTGTATGCAATGACATGGATGGTCACTATAATAAGAAAAATACACACCAAAATTCTTATGTTCTCAATCATCGCCTTGAGAACTTTG